>NC_081350.1:21388391-21688391 GCF_029784015.1 Lycium ferocissimum
CAACCAGGGATCTCAAACACCACCGATGTGGCAAGGGATTCGGAGCTCTCCAGATCTGCTTCAACGGGGAAATCTTCAAATTCAAAAGCCAATGGTACTGGCCTTTTCTTGTCTTGGTATTATCATTGAGAATTTCCACTTTTGCTAAAGAATTCACACCTTTCTGTATCTTTTACTGTTGTGGTTGAAGGATTACTTACCATTAACAAATTGCTTAAAATGAATCTTAGAGATATTGCTTTTATTTGGTTTACTCAGGTTAAAAGTACTGAGATGGCGCATGTTCAAGAGATGCAGTCTAAACTATTCGGCGCTTCAACACAAATTCCGCATAGACCATCAATCGGAGTGCAAGTTTCTGCTCCTATCCCCACCAGATGGGGGTTGCAACATGTGGAAGGACCAAAACCTATATGGTTTCCTGCTGCCCAGAACATATCGTTTGGACATAACAGTCACAAAATGGTTCATGGACAAGCTTCTGGCTTAGTTCAGAAGGGTCGTACCATAAGTGATATAAAGACAATGGAATCAAAATATTCAAACAAGACAGGAAACCCACAGTATTGCACCAAAGGCGTAGGGGCATCAAACTTCAAAGAAAGACCTTTCACTCCCTGCAACAACCACCCATCGATTCACAGGGATGGAAACCAAAGTATCCTCTTCAATGGATTATTTTTGTCACATAATCATTCCTCTGGTGTTCATATGGGTGGTTATGCTGCAGGTCAGAGCTCCGGACAACCTATTCCTTGTCACGACCCGGCTAAGGGGGCCATGACGGGTACCCGGAGCTAACTACCGAGCACCACTCATCATACTACTATCGTACCCAACCTGTACGCACATAATTTCCAAACTAGTGCTTACTACGAATTGATCATAAACTATTCCACAAAACATGCATGTATACATAAGCCCTCACGGCAACAAAAGAATGATATACAAAATATACACGAGAGGGTCACCTGACATCTACTACCCATACATATGTATCTACGAGCCTCTAATTAAAACACTGAAGTCATGAAGACGGGACAGGACCCCGCCATACCCAAGTATGTACACAAAAGAACATATCAATAAGCGTACCTCACGAATAGGGAAGTGCTCTGTGAAAGCTAATCCCACAGGAATGCGGGTCGTCCCCTTGTACACTGTGGGCATGAACACGGCGTCCGTAAAAGAAAAGGACGTCGGTACGAACAATGTGCGAGTATGTAAGGCATGTATGGTAACATAATAAGAAATACGAAAGCGTAATAAAAAATAGAATAAGCGTGCCTCTTGAGGCGGAACCATGCATACTTTCGCCTTTCTTTATGTACGAACACATACATACATACATAATCTGTAATAACATTATTAGCCCGCGTACTGGGTAATCATCTCACGCCGCCCACTAGTGGTGTCATGCCTGTGTCATAAAGACACGGTGTTATTATTATCTATACGGTGTTATTATTATCTATAAGCCGCCCACCGAAGTGGTGTCACGCCCAGCCAACTAGGCCCGGTGTAGTCATACATAACATAATATCAAGCATGCATGCGAGCTCAAGTAAAAGCTATAGCTCCATCGGAGTGACGTAAGGTCGGAAACCTCCAATTTCATTATGAAAGATCATCATCGCCATGCCTCGCCTTGAAAGAACTAGTACCATGAGGTGAGGCAACAACAAGGAATAGCATCAATGAAATCATAAACGTAGAAATATCAGGCTCATGAAAGTATAATTATCATCATCACTATCATAAAACATATCTCGCAAGAAACTCTTAAGGATCTTTAATGTCACGATCCGACTAGAGGGCCATGCGGGTACCCGGAGCTATCTAGCGAGCACCACTCATCATGCTACTATCATCCCAACCTGTACACATATAATCTCCAAGATGATGCTTGCTATGAACTGATTATAAACTATTATGTGGATCATATGTATGTATATCTACATAAGCCCTCACGGCAGCAAAAGAATGATATCCAAAATATACAATGAGGGTCGCGTAACATCTACTACCCACGCATAGTATCCACGAGCCTCTGGCCCGAACAACGAAGTCATGAAGATGGGACGGGACCCGCCATACCCAAGTATGTACACAAAAGAATACATCGAAAGCGACCTCGAAATATGGAGGTGCTCGCTGTGCAAGCTGGTCCATCTAGGAATCTGGGTTGTCTCCTTAATACACGTGGGCATGAACACGGCGTCCCGAAAAGAAAAGGACGTCGGTACGAACAATGTCTTATGAGTACGTAAGGCATGCATTAGAACATAATAAAGAAACAAGAGAGTAAAAGATGATGGGATAACCTGTGACTGCTTGCCTCTTAAGGCGGAGTCATGCATGCAAGCTTATTTAATTAATAACATCATATTATGTCATATATTGTTGCGGAATGTGCAGCCCGATCCATTTATCCATGTATTCATCATATATCGATATATTGCCGTGGAACGAACGACCCGATCCATTTACCCATATATCCCACGTCCGGGACGATATCATAATATACCAACTGATCAGGTGGCTATGCGTATATAACGCCTCACCTTTCCCCATGTCCTATATATATATATATATATATATATATATATATGTCACGACTCGCTCAGTGGGCCATGACGGGCACCCGGAGCTAATTACCAAGCACCACACATCATGCTACTATCGTCTTAGCCTGTACACATATATGCTCCATAAAACATGTACACATGTCTACATATATAAGCCCTCGCGATAAAAAGAATAATATACAAGGTATACGTCGAGGGTCACATCACGTCTGCTGCCACGTACGGTATCTACGAGCCTCTACAACGGAAATGCGGACTCATATTGACGGGACAAGACCCCGTGCCCAAGTATGTACACAAAGAGATATATCGAAGCTGCGCCTCCGATTACATGGAAGTGCTCCTGCCTGGTGATCGACTCTGGGAAGCGGGTCGTCCCCGCATGTCTACGTGGGCATGAGCACAACATCCAAAAGAAAGGATGTCGGTACGAGCAATGTCTTGAGTATAGGCGTGCATCATAAAGTAACAATATAATAAGAAGATACGGTAAAGATAAGAAGATAACCGCGCGTGCTTGCCTCTTGGGCGGAACCATGCATGCATACGCGTAAATACCGTATCATGTATTGCTGCGGAACGTGCAGCCCGATCCATATATCATCATATATCAATATATTGCCATGGAACGTACGGCCCGATCCATCACCCATATAGCCCGCGTCCGTGTCGACCCCGCCTACACGGGGGCTGCGGCCAGGTGCCGGAGCTGAGATACGGGCACCATACATTATACCATTATCGTCTTAACCTGTATTCATATAAGCTTCATAAACATGTGCACATATCCACATATACCAGCATTCATGACAGCAAAAGAATAGTGTACAGAATATACATCGAGGACACATTACAACTGCTACCTACATACGAGTATCTACGAGCCTCTAATGCGAAACTATGAGGTCATGACGATGGGACAGGACCCCACCATATCCAAATATGAACACAAAAGAATATATCAAGAACGGCACCTCCGGTCTATGGAATGCTACGGTCTGCAAATTACGACTCCTAGGAGGAGGAGTCGTCTCTGTCTACACACGGGCATGAGCACGACATCAAAGAAAAGGATGTCAGTACAAACAACGTACTGAGTATGTAAGGCATATATCGTAAAGTAACAGAAGAACAGGAAGACGAAACAAAGATGAAAGGATAGGCGGCGCGCGCACTCTTCGGCGGAGCCATGCGTGCATACGCGTAACATATCATATCATGTATTGCTGCGGAACGTGTAGCCCGATCCATATATTGCCGTGGAACGTACGACCCGATCCATTATCTATATAGCCCGCGTCCGGGCACCCCGCGTCCGGGATAATATCATCATATGCCAGCTGATCAGGTGGCTATGCATCTATAGCATATATATAATATACGTAGCATGCATGAGAGCCCAAATAAAAGTGCACTCTCTCGGAGTGACATAAGGTCGTAAACCTCCGAGTGCATTATGGCATCATCATCATTAGATCGTGTCTGGGGATCCATGACGTAACCTACGGCCATATGTAATATAGCTCAGACATAAGCTGAAGCCATATGCTTTATGGCCTGGGGCCATATGTAATATAGCTCACTTAGACACGAGCAGTGGCCATATGCTTTATAGCCCACTCAGTCACGTCAGGAAACCATTTAGAATGCTAAACTTGAAAATCTTTCGGAGTGGAGTCATTGTAAGATTCTTTAGGAACTATAAGCCTTTGGCATTTACGGGGCAAAATATCGAGAATAACATATACAAAATCAACATATAGGGGTCATGCCTTTGAAAGAAGAAGGGGATAGCCTCACATACCTTTGTGTCTCCTTAACGACGTCGACTAAGAGCTCTCCCTCCGACTTACGATTCTACATATAAGAGGGTTCGTACGAAGGTTAGATTGTTGAAGGCATACTTACGTTTAAACTAAAGCGACTAAAGCTAACGAAAATTGGGCAGCATTTCGTTTGTTTCGACAACTTTTCCTCATATAACCAAACAGCTCCCAAACAACACAACAACATCCATAATATCATAACACGCAAATTTCCCACAAGTTAAACATTTTTCGACCTCTAAACTCATTTCCGGAATCCTCAACGCCCTTACTATCATAAAATAATTGTAATACTCACCTTGATCACGTAAGGATGATATTTTGGATAGAAATTGTCACACCACAATCCTGATGGGGCATGATGGGCACTCGGCCCTTACTTAGAGCCGAGCGAACCCACTAGTTCTCGTTATACTCATAGTCTCATTGGGCCCTTAAAGCATGGAATGAAATGCATGATGAAAGTTTTTCAGAAAAACATTCTTTCCGTCTTTATCAAATCAAGTAAGATCTGCAATCATATGAAATCGTAAAGTAATGCATGATAATACATCGGCTTACGGAGCCGCTTGCAAAACGACATACTATATACGTGACTGCGTACGCAAAGTCTCTAACATAAATCATTATACCATGACCTGGATACTCTGACTCGGCAACACTCCGGAAAGAAATGGAGCTCGCCAATCCAGCTGGAACATCTTCTAGCCATATCCTCTACTCATTTGTATACACCTGCGTGGCATGAAACGCAGCGTCCACAAGAAGGGACGTCAGTACGAATAATGTACTGAGTATGTAAGGCATGAATAATAACATAATATAGATATGAAAAGTAACAATGAGTAAGAGAGATAACCTGAACATCTGGATGCCTCATAAGGCGGATGTCATGCATGCTTAGCCTTTTTTTAAAAAAACATTTCATACATATACATAGTAACATGCCCGGCCATAAAGGCTCGGTGTGAAAGTAACATGCCCGGCCATGAAGGCTCGGTGTGATATATAAGTAGTATCATGCCCGGCCATTTAAGGCTCGGTGTTATCATCATTGCTTTGCGTCCAGGCCTCCCGCGTCCGGGGCAATATCATAACATGCCCACTGCAGTGGTGTGCACATCTACGTGCCTGCCCGGCCGACTATAGCGCGGCGCGGTGTGAGAAAATACATACATATATATATATATATATAAAGCATGCATAAGAGCCCAATCAAAAGCCACAACTGTATCGGAGTGACGTAAGGTCGGTAACCTCCGATTATATTATGGAATAATTATCGTCGCTTTGTCTCACCTTGAAGGAACAATTAATTTAAGGTGAGACTATCAATGGAGAATAGAACTAAGAGAAAACATAGAATAAGACCATAAATCTCATAGGGCATCAAGTCATGTACTTTTGGAATCTTAAAAGAAATAGTCATCTTCCATGAACAAAATTGAGACATCAAGAAATGGTTCAACGTTCTCATATCGTCATCATAATAATATATAGCTCAGGTACATGGAAATCTCTGTGAATAAAATTATCTCATAATAACATGAAATCCGTATGCCTTGGAGCTTGGATAAATAAATCCCTTATGATCATCATCATGGTTATCATATAAGAAATTATTCAACTCTACCATCATAGAGACTTTAAAAGTCATGAATCTCTAACATTCTTGGAAATGAGAGTTTTTCATGGAATTCAAGCATAGTTTGGTAAGAAAAGAATCATGCCTTTGGGAGCTCAATAACATCATAAGGATCGCGAGATTCATGGATTTCTAGCATTTGCGGAAACAATGATATTATGGTACGACATAAAGGTTTATAACGAAAGGATCATGCCTTTAGAAAGAAGGGGACTAGCCTTAACATACCTGGAAGATAAATTCTCGATTTCCAACTTATTTCTGTCTTGCAACTCGCTTAAGAATTATTCGTAGCGTCGTTATCTACATATAGAACCAGTCATAATATCGTTAGGATCATCGTCATACGCTCGTCTTAAACACTTAATGAAAGTCCTTTTAGATTCTGCCGAAATTCGGGCAGCATTTCCCCTGTTTATATGCCTAGCCCGAGATTCCAATTCAACAACCAACAACATCAACAACAATACCAATAGTAATAACATCATTTCCAACACCAACATATGCCATAAAACAGCCCACACACTGTTTTCTAAATTTCCCAACCAACCAACTTGGGATACGACTAATTAATAACTTTATTTCCGTAAAGAAGCCGAAATTAATACTAACAACATCAATAACAACATCCTACAAGATAAATATATGTATTTTCATCCAAATTTCTCTTCAACCCTCAATCCATAATCCAACAGCATCAACACAATAAACCATAACCACTATTCTTGAAATTATTCCTTAATTCATATTGATAGAGAAAGAGATTCAACAATTCATACCTTATTTTTATGAAGGTAGCAAAATCTTCATCATTTTCTTGTCCCCAAGATAACTCCAACACCAAACGAAATTATAATCGCGTCTACGCGTTGCCCGGACCTCGATTGATATTCCGTAGCTTGAAATTTTGCTCAAAATCTTCACTTTTATGTGAGATTAAGAGCCCTTTTGGTGGCTGAAAATTCTGGAACATTGGGAGCATTTTTTGATGAAGAAAATGGGGTTTTAGCCCCTTTTATAGGGGCTGGGGCGTCGGCATCACTGTGCGCAGATCGTAGCGGTGTTTGTAGCGCCTCGTTGTGGTTTGTTTTTCGCTTCATCAGTTCAGTTTGTAACGTCTATAATTCTCTACTCCGAGGTCCTATCGACAAACGGTTTGTTGCATCACAAACTAGACTCGACGAACTTCATTTTAGGCTCTTAAAACACCTTAAAACTCCATATATACTAGGAGATATGCGCCTCCAAAGTTGACTAAAAATCCGTCCAGCATTTCTCAAATTTTCGTCGAACTTATTTTCTTCAATTTGCTCGATCTCGAAATATTTCGAAACTCTCCATACATGATATTTATCAACTATTATACTAATAATGGCCATGTTCTCGTGTCTCAAAATAGTCTTTCCCGACTACGACTTACGAGATTGTAATTCATCCTTTTTTTTTTTTTCGTTGTTACATACTTTCCATGGCTTGTGCCTTTCAAAACATCATGGGACGTCTCCGACACTCCATTACTACGGTGAGGTACATGTCATACTCATGCTCCGAAAATGCGGGGTATAACATCCTCCCCCCCTTTAAAAACATTCGTCCTCGAATGTTGAGGCAGAGTTCGCTCCGAAGTAGATATCAATGTTTTTACCCGTATTTGTCAGTGTTTATCTTACTTACTTGCAGCCTCACTTGCTTGTTAAAACTGAACTTACCCGATTTATGTAATCTATTCTTCTTCTTTTGTAGCCAAGATTACGCCTGTACTCAAGGTCATCCCTTTTTCTTATTATTTGTCTGTCCACTAACTCTCCATGCTTTATCGCCTTCATTGTCTCTTCAGCTTTCGTTGTTCACATTTTTGTATGCCCTTTTCATGCCGTGATTACTACATACTTTTATCTAATTTTTGATGCCATCTTCCTCCTTATTTAGAAATTGTTGTTCTCCTCAATCCTCCGTATTTTTCTTACGTTCCACAGATATCCCCAAGCCTTTATCTCCTTGGAGTTGACTTATTCTTATTCTTACTTCCTTAAACATCACCTCAAAGCTGATCACATTTAGCACCCTTTGCTCTCTATAGCAGTTGAATTAATTCTTGCGATACTTTATCCTTCAACTAATTTAACACCGTAATGCCTCGCTTAATTTCTCTTTCCTTCAATTGGACTTCTGGTAGTTGGCTAACTAACGATAATTCTTGTACTTATATCAAAACATCTCAAAACTTCTCTTTAATAATCCATTTCCTTCAATTTACTCTTAAAGTTTCTGATCCTTAGTTCAGCTAATAAATTAGGGGTGAATCCAAGAGTTTGTCGAAAAATAACCAAGATTCTTAATCACGCGTCGAATTCAGATCTTTTCATTCTTGCTTTTGTCTGTAACCTTCATTTGTCCCTTTTCCAATAGGAGCCATCATATTGCTTGCTCCACGAGGTTTCATTGTCACCCGATGGATCTAATCAAATGTGATATCCTTTGATCATTTCCTTTGGATTTCTCCTTTTTCTTTTAACCTTTGCCGACTATCGCTTAATAAGTCTTTCCCATAGTTTGAGGCTATTGTCTGTCATTTCGATTTGTCAATCAAGCGAACCTCTTAATTCCTTAAATGTCCATCTCTTTTAATTATATCCTTGAATCCTTTTCTTGTGATCTTGTCGTCCTCTACTTCTACGACTTCACCTTCCGTTGGCTTAGTTCCTTTATTTCACGCTTTATTTTCTCTCGCTAATTGGCAACTTTCTTATTTAGTCGCGGCACTTTTCCTTGCTTGCTTCTCTAGTGATACTTTATATTCATATCATTCCATCTTCTTTTTAATGCTTTTGTCGTACTTCTTAATTCCTAACCATGTCATCATAGTTCCACCTATGGTATCGCCCAGATGGCTTGCAATAGCATTTTCCTTGCTAATGGCTTATTAGTCTCATTAATTACTTTACTTCGGATTACTCATCCAATGCGTCGAAAATACCATAGCTAAGGGATTTGTATTCAAATGAGACTCAATTCAACCATATACAACAATCCTCGGCACCATTCCTTATATGCTTGCATATAATATTGTCTTGTCATCGTTGTTATCCTCTATCGCAAGATTATACTGCAACATACTAATCCACTATTCAAATTATTTTCAAATCCTTGTTTGAATCTTTCCTCCCATTTCCTTCTCCTCTAATCTGAACATCATTACCAAATAACTCATAATCCGGAGACTAAAATAAAATCTTGCTTAATCATCACTTCCTTTCAATACGAGTGTGCTTCCCTCTTTGAGTCCTTGGCTTTCCTACACCAGCGGCTAACTTAAACTTAACTAGCTTCCATTACTCTTCAAATATTTATTGTCGTCTCCGCACCATTTTACTAGCCATTCCATCAGGACGATCATTCATATGGTCTTGTAACATATACTCTCGCAATTCAATATAAACGGTGACTTACGATTTCACGGCGCAGGAGATATTTTCAAACCTCAGGTAGTACTGCTGTCGTGCTATCCATAAGCATATACTTGTCTTTCTTTCTTTTGACGATCATTGAGATTCTTATAAGTATTTCTCTTTTAAACTCTCCTCCCTTCCAACGCCGCGATTTTTCTTTAGTAATCCCGTCTGTCCTGATACTTATCCTTGATCACTTATTGGCATTCTCACTTCCTTCATTACCTTTTCGGGGTACTTCTGTTGCATATTTACTTGTAACAAAAATTTCTCTGGTATGAGCGATTCGAACCATAGCCCGGGACACAACGTATTATATTTGACAAAAACTTATTTCTTTCGATTTACTCCACCTCCATTATCTTGTCATGCCTTCTTTCCCCTGTCTGTTTCATAATATACATGAATTTAGTCCAATTTCACTTTTCCTTTTGCACACCCTTGCTATATTAGTTCCTTTCGAATTTTGACTCCTTCAAGCTGGTACATTTCTTTCTTCCGTACTTGGAATCATTCTAATTCGTCTAATAATGTCGTCATATACCAGTAACATTCGAGTATTGATTGTCTATGGTAGTCAATTGGCCGAGCCTAGCGATCCTTCAACTCCTCTGGTCCATGTAATGTCAGAGTCACCCTCATCGCATGGTCTGACTTATTTCTCTTTTGCTAATTGAATTCTTGTATCAAGTCAAATATCCACATATTTTGGACACAATTCAAATCACTTCCTTCTTTTATGCCGTAGAATAGTGCATTACATTCATTCATACGTATATACCATTATGGGTCTGGACCGAAAAATTTTTTTTTGCGCAGGGGTCCGCCTTTCTTCCGCGATGCGGAAGGAAGCACAACGTTCTGGGACCTTCCGCTTTCCTTCCGCGATGCGGACGTAAAGCGCAACTTCATTCTGTGCAGGTCTCCGCTTTTCTTCCGCGATGCGGACGAAAAGCGAGAAGTCCTGAAGCCTTCCGCTTTCCTTCCGCGATGCGGGCGGAAAGCGCAATGCCCTGAAGCTTTCTCGCGAGAACTCGTTTTCTTCCGCAGCCGATGTTCGAGGCTGATTTTTGAATTTAGAAATTAAGGATCTATTCTTGGCCTTTCGAGTAACACAAGATCATAACCTCTGAATTGCTTATGGAATTCGTATCGAATCCAAAGGAATAATCGATGATGAGTAAAATAGTATTTCAAGAATCAATCAATTGGCAAAACATTAAGATTTGAAATACAAGGCATGGGAATAGACTGGATTTGTTATAGAGTGCTCATGTTCATGTTCTAGCCGGGTTCACGCCAAAGAAGGGAGGGAACGAACACCTCACATACCTTACAACCAAGTTTGTCCTTCGCCCGAGCCTATATGTATCGAGGAATATATCATTAATCATACTTTCATCACCTTTTCATCAACTTATAAGCACTCTTAGACGTCCTTTTCTTTTCTTCCTTCGTTCATTTCTTACTCCCCTTTACGATACTATAGCTTGCTCATCTGTATGTTTATTTCTCGTATTGTCATCTTGAAGATCCTCTTAGATTTCCATTACTCTTAAAGGGGCTCCTTTCCCGTTTGCCACTTAGTAATATCTACTTAGAAGCTTTGTAGATCATTCCACAAAGAGTACAACCGATTTTAAGCTCGTATATATTTATATATATACTTCGAATGGAAACTTTCCCGTACTTGTTAACTTCCTTCCCATCTCCATATCTCTTTGTTACCACTCACTAGCCAATCTAATCTATAAATCGTAATACTGCACTTGGGTTCCTGATGTCAACTTTCTTTATGTTTCCAATAGGTCCCATAACTGTTCCTTCAATGAACGACTAATGATCACATTTTCATTTTACTCTTTCTTTATCGACACGCAAACAATTCAATTTGAATAAAATTTCGGCAGAGTTTCCTCTATAATTCATACTACCTCATTCCTGCACACAACCCAGAAAACACATCCAATGCTCTACAGAGCAATCACAAATACCATAATATCTTGCTCAAGTTCTTATATCAACATCTATCCATGTTAATGAAACAGGAAACATACCTTTCAATGGAATGACTTCAATTCGAAGCAATTTCCTCGTAGTGACATAATCAACTGCTTATCCGTGATCAAAGCATTCAGTTAGAATCCGGGATGTCATATCCTATGATTTAGCTCTATGGCACGATCTAAGATAAGAAAGAAAGGTCAATAGTTCCTAAATGCCCTACAGCCTCTTGTTTATAAGTGTGGCGCGCTTCACACCCATAAACAAGACTCTACTGGAACGACTTTGCAGACAACCCCTAGAACGAACTGCTCTGATACCAATTTGTCACACCCCGATCCCCGATGGGGCATGATGGGCACTCGGCCCTTACTTAGAGCCGAGCGAACCCACTAGTTCTCGTTATACTCATAGTCTCATTGGGCCCTTAAAGCATGGAATGAAATGCATGATGAAAGTTTTTCAGAAAAAACATTCTTTCCGTCTTTATCAAATCAAGTAAGATCTGCAATCATATGAAATCTGTAAAGTAATGCATGATAATACATCGGCTTACAGAGCCGCTTGCAAAACTGACATACTATATACGTGACTCTGTCTGCAAAGTCTCTAACATAAATCATTATACCATGACATGGATACTCTGACTCGGCAACACTCCGGAAAGAAATGGAGCTCGCCAATCCAACTGGAACATCTTCTAGCCATATCCTCTACTCGTCTGTATACACACAAGTGGCATGAAACGCAGGCGTCCACAAGAAGGGACGTCGGTACGAATAATGTACTGAGTATGTAAGGCATGAATAATAACATAATATAGATATGAAAAGTAACAATGAGTAAGAGAGATAACCTGAACATCTGGATGCCTCATAAGGCGGATGTCATGCATGCTTAGCCTTTTTTAAAAAAAAAACATTTCATACATATACATAGTAACATGCCCGGCCATAAAGGCTCGGTGTGAAAGTAACATGCCCGGCCATGAAGGCTCGGTGTGATATATAAGTAGTATCATGCCCGGCCATTTAAGGCTCGGTGTTATCATCATTAGCCTGCGTCCAGGCCTCCCGCGTCCGGGCAATATCATAACATGCCCACCGCGGTGGTGTGCACATCTACGTGCCTCGCCCGCCGACTATAGCGCGCGCGGTGTGAGAAAATACATATATATATATATATATATATATATATATATAATATATATATATATAAGAGCCCAATCAAAAGCCACAATCAGTATCGGAGTGACGTAAGGTCGGTAACCTCCGATTATATTATGGAATAATTATCGTCGCTTTGTCTCACCTTGAAGGAACAATTAATTTAAGGTGAGACTATCAATGGAGAATAGAACTAAGAGAAAACATAGAATAAGACCATAAATCTCATAGGGCATCAAGTCATGTACTTTTGGAATCTTAAAAGAAATAGTCATCTTCCATGAACAAAATTGAGACATCAAGAAATGGTTCAACGTTCTCATATCGTCATCATAATAATATATAGCTCGGTGTACATGGAAATCTCTGTGAATAAAATTATCTCATAATAACATGAAATCCGTATGCCTTGGAGCTTGGATAAATAAATCCCTTATGATCATCATCATGGTTATCATATAAGAAATTATTCAACTCTACCATCATAGAAACTTTAAAAGTCATGAATCTCTAACATTCTTGGAAATGAGAGTTTTCATGGAATTCAAGCATAGTTTGGTAAGAAAAGAATCATGCCTTTGGGAGCTCAATAACATCATAAGGATCGCGAGATTCGTGGATTTCTAGCATTTGCGGAAACAATGATATTATGGTACGACATAAAGGTTTATAACGAAAGGATCATGCCTTTAGAAAGAAGGGGACTAGCCTTAACATACCGGAAGATAAATTCTCGATTTCCAACTTATTTCTGTCTTGCAACTCGCTTAAGAATTATTTGTAGCCTCGTAATCTACATATAGAGCCATTCATAATATCGTTAGGACCATCGTCATACGCTCGTCTTAAACACTTAATGAAAGTTCTTTTAGATTCTGCCGAAATTCGGGAAGCATTTCCCCTGTTTATATGCCTAGCCCGAGATTCCAATTCAACAACCAACAACATCAACAACAATACCAATAGTAATAACATCATTTCCAACACCAACATATGCCATAAAACAGCCCACACACTGTTTTCTAAATTTCCCAACCAACCAACTTGGGATACGACTAATTAATAACTTTATTTCCGTAAAGAAGTCGAAATTAATACTAACAACATCAATAACAACATCCTCAACATCCTACAAGATAAATATATGTATTTTCATCCAAATTTCTCTTCAACCTCAATCCATAATCCAACAGCATCAACACAATAAACCATAACCACTATTCTTGAAATTATTCCTTAATTCATATTGATAGAGAAAGAGATTCAACAATTCATACCTTATTTTTATGAAGGTAGCAAAATCTTCATCATTTTCTTGTCCCCAAGATAACTCCAACACCAAACGAAATTATAATCGCGTCTACGCGTTGCCCGGACCTCGATTGATATTCCGTAGCTTGAAATTTTGCTCAAAATCTTCACTTTTATGTGAGATTAAGAGCCCTTTTGGTGGCTGAAAATTCTGGAACATTTTTGCATTTTTTGATGAAGAAAATGGGGTTTTAACCCTTTTATATTAAATTGGGTCGGCATCACCGTAGCTACATAGATCGTAGCCATCTTGTAGCATCGTAGCGGTACCGTAGCGGTGCTGGTTTCTGCTTCACAGCTCAGTTTGTAACGTCTATAATTCTCTACTCCGAGGTCCTATCAACGAAGAGGTTTGTTGCATCACAAACTAGACTCGACGAACTTCATTTTAGGCTCTTAAAACACCTTAAAACTCCATATATACTAGGAGATATGCGCCTCCAAAGTTGACTAAAAATCCGTCCAAAGATTTCTCAAATTTTTCGTCGAACTTATTTTCTTCAATTTGCTCGATCTCGAAATATTTCGAAACTCTCCATACATGATATTTATCAACTATTATACTAATAATGGCCATGTTCTCGTGTCTCAAAATAGTCTTTCCCGACTACGACTTACGAGATTGTAATTCATCCTCTTTTTTTTTTCGTTGTTACATACTTTCCATGGCTTGTGCCTTTCAAAACATCATGGGACGTCTCCGACACTCCATTACTACGGTGAGGTACATGTCATTTTGGAGAGATGTAAAATGAGAAAAAGGAGAGGAAACCGTGTATAGATGAAAATAAAACTCAGACCCGACCCGAAATATACGGTCCACTATACGGACTGTATAATTTATACGGTCCGTACATTGGACCGTATGTTTCCTCCAGATTGCCATCCTTCACTGGAAGGGTTCTACGGCCAGATGTACGGGACGTATAAAATATACGGTCCGTACATTCGACTGTATAATCCCCAGTTTTTTCGATTTCATTCTCGTCGCTTCGTTTGATCTCGGATCCCTATGGAACCTTCTTGGTACTCGTGCAACACCTCATTAACAATCTAATGGACATTATAACTCGTCCTTAAATCCTTGCTAAACATTCCTTAGCTCGACGCCCATGAAACCCTTCCCAAACGTAACTTATACTTCACTTTCACGACGGGCCTAGTTTCGCCAAGTCCGATAACCTAAGAATCTTATCGTATATACATTAAGGTTGCCAATCACCCTCTTGTAGTCGTGAAGGTCTCATGTCCGCCTTGACCGACATTAGTCCATTCACGACACAGTGTCACGAAATTACCGAGGTGTAACAGTCCGGGCATCCCGCGTCCGGATGATATCATAATGTGCCAGCTGATCAGGTGGCTATGCATTTATAGCGCCTCACCTTTCCCCATGTCCCCTATACACACACACACACACACACACACACACACACACATATATATATATATATATATATATATATATAATATACGTAGCATGCATGAGAGCCCAAATAAAAGTGCGTTTTCTCGGAGTGACGTAAGGTCGTAAAACTCCGAGTACATTATGACATCATTATCAATGTTAGGTCTCATCTTGGATGACCCACGACATGAACTGGGGCCATATGTTATATAGCTCAGACATAAGCTGAAGCCATATGCTTTATAGCTCACTCAGTCACGTCACCAAATCATCTAGAACCTTAAGCTGGAAAATTTCGAGAATTGGAGTCATCGTGAGATTCTTTAGAAGCTCTAGACTTCTGGTATTTCTAGGAGTAAAAAGGATTATGGACAAAACATAGAAATCATGCCTTGAGAGAAAAAGGGAATTGCCTTACATACCTTTGTATCTCCTTAATGACGTCGACTAAAAGCTTTCCTTCCGACTTACGATTCTACATACAAAGGGATTCGTACGGAAGTTAGATTGTTGAAGGTATACTTAAGCTCAAACTAAAGCGGATAAGGCTAACCAAAATTGGGCAAAGATCTCGTTTATTTCGACAACTTTCCCTCATATAACAAAACAGCTCCCAAACAATACAACGACATCCATAATATCACAATATGCAAATTCCCTGAAATAAACATTATTCAATTTCCAAACTCATTTCCGGGATCCTCCACGACCGCAATTATGATATAACCTCATGCATATCATTCCCACGATACTTCCTCAACACCATTAATACCATTTATAATAAGATTATACTTATATCATACCATGAATCACAATTCAACTACCCTTCTAACCAATATACCATTATTTGTATACTTAAGCTCATATTCCATACTTGTTTCTAATTCAAGTTCTTCAACTACTCAACACCCTTACTAACATGAAATAATTGTAATACTCACCTTCGGTTATGTAGAGATGGTCTTTGGATAAGAATACTTCACTTTAGAAGAACTCCACTTCAATACCAAATAGACTCTCAACTTCTAGCTACCCTTGGGAAGCATTCACACCCTTAATTCTACCAACTTTTGGTGTTTGATCCTTGATTTCCCTTCTTGGATATGTATTAAGGTGTTATGAAGAGGGTTCTAGAGGTTTTTGGAAGATTGGAGAGGTGAAAAGTGAGAAAAAGAAGAGAGAACCGTGCATATATAAAAATTGCACTCGGACCCGACTCGAAATATACGGTCCACTATACGAACCGTATAATTTATACGGTCCATACATTGGACCGTATGTTTCCTCCAGAAGACCACCCCTCACTGGAAGGGTTCTACGGCCAGATATACGGGCCGTATAAAATATACGGTCCGTATATATGACCGTATAATCCCCAGTTTTTCCGATTTCGTTCTCGTCGCTTCGTTTGATCTCGAATCCTTATGGAACCTTCTTGGTACTCGTGTAACACCTCCTTAACGATCTAATGGACATTATAACTCATCCTCAAGACCTTACTAAATATTCATTAATTCAACACCCACGAAATCTTTCCCAAACGTAACGCATACTCCACTTCCTTTTGACGAATCTAGTTTCACCAAGTCCTATGACTCAAAAGGTCTTATCGTATATACATTAAAGCTGCCAATCACCCTCTTGTAGTCGTGAAGGTCTCGTGTCCGACTTAACTAACGTTAGTCTATTTACGACGTAACGACATGAAATTGCCGAGGTGCAACAATATATATATATATATAAGTTGCATGCATGAGAGCCCAAATAAAAGCTACACTTTATCGGAGTGACGTAAGGTCGTGAACCTCTGATTAAATTATGACGTCATCATCGTCGCTATGTCTCACCTTGAAGGAACTAATATCATAAGGTGAGACAACAACAAGGAGTAACATCAATGAAATCATAAACGTAAGAATATCAACATCATGAAACATCATTATCATCATCACTATCGTGAAACATATCTCATAAAGAGCTTTTAAGGATCTTTGACTTTCATCTTTTGGGATGTAAGAAGGTCATGGAAATGTAGAAAAGGGGTTTTAGTATAAAAGTCATGCCTTTGAAAGAAGGGGGCTAGCCTTACATACCTTTATGTCTCCTTAATTATATCGGCTAAGCGCTTTCCTTCCGAGCTCACAATTCTACATACAAAAGGGTTCGCACTAAAATCAGATAATCGGAAGTATACTTAAGCTTAAACTAAAGCGATTAAGGGCTAACGAAAATTGAGCAAAGATTTCCTTTGTTTCGACAACTTTTCCTCACATAATAAAATAGCTCCCAAACGTCATAACAACACCCATAATATCATAACATGTAAATTCCCTCGAATTGGACATTGTTTAACTTCCAAGTTCCTCCGTAACCATAACTATAATACAACGTCATATTCATCATTCACATAATACTTCCTCAACATCATTAGCGTCATTCATAACAATATTATACTCATATTACCCCACGAATCATGAGTCAAGCTATCTTTCAACTCCACATACCACTAGTTGCATACTTGAGCTCATATTCCATATGTCTTTCCTAATTCAAATTCTTCAACTACTCAACACCATCAATAACATGAAACAATTATAAAACTCACCTTTGGTTATGTAAGGATGGTCTTAGGATGGAAATACTCCTCTTGAGAAAAGCTCAACTTTAGTACCAAAGAGAGTCTCAACTTCTTTCAACCCTAGGAAGCATCCATACCCTTGATTCCACCAACTTTGGATGTTTGATCCTTGATTTTCCTCTTAGATATGTGTTAGTATGAGATAGAGAGAAGTTTCTAGAGGTTTAGAGAGTGTTGGAGAAGTGAAAAATGAGAAAAAGAAGGAAGGATCGTGTATATATAAAAATAGAATTCGGACCCGACCCGAAATATACGGTCTGTATAAATTATACGGGCCGTCTAACGGACCGTACATTTCCTCTAGCTTGTCATCCTTTCTGGAAGGGTTCTACGGATAGATATACGGGCCGTACAAATTATACGGTCCATATATATGGCCGTACAATCCATACTTTTTCGGAGTTGTTCTAATTGATTCGTTTAACTTCCAATCCTCGTGACACCTTCTTGGCACTTATTTAACACTTTATTGACGATCTAAAGGACCTTATAACTCATCCTCAACATCTTGCTAAGCATCCGTTAGCTCGATAACTATAAAATCTTCCCCAAACACAACTTATACTTCGCTTACTTTGACGAACGAACCTAGTTCCACCGAGTCCTCTAACTTAGAAATCTTATTGTACATACTTTAAGGTTACCAAACACCCTCTTATAGTCGTGGGGGCTTCATGTTCGTCTTAAGCTTGCGTTAGTCTATTTACAACTCAACGACATGAAATTGCCGAGGTGTAACATTTAACTTTCATCGTTTGGGATGTAAGAAGGTCATGGGAATGTAGAAAAGGAATTACAGTATAGAAGTCATGCCTTTGAAAGAAGGGGACTAGCCTTACATACCTTTATGTCTCCTTAACGATATCGACAAAGTGCTTTCCTTCCGAGCTGACAGTTCTACATACAAAAAGGGTTCGTACTAAAGTCAGACAACCGGAAGTATACTTAAGCTTAAACTGAATCGATTAAGGACTAACGAAAATTGGACAACATTTTCTTTGTTTCGACAACTTTTCCCATAAAATAAAACAACTCGCAAACTTTATAACAACACCCATAGTATCATGTTACGTAAATTCCTTCGAGTTAAACATTATTCGACTTCCCAATTCACTTTCAACATACTCCATAACCATAACTACGTACAATGCAACATCATTTTCATCATTCATATAATACTTCCTCAATATCATTAGCCTCATTCGTAATAAGATTACACTCCTATTACATCATGAATCACAACTCAAACTACCTTTCAACCCAATGTACCATTATTTGCATATTTGAGTTCATATTCCATATCTGTTCCTAATTCAAGTTCTTCAACTGCTCAACACCATCAACAACATCTAGCAATTGTAAAGCTCACCTTTGGTTATGTAGTAATGGTCCTTGGATGGATGTTCTTTACTTGAGAGGAAACCCCAACTTCATTACCAATGGAATTCTTAACTACTACGGACTCTAGTGCGGAAAATGAGTTTTTCCGCACTTGATTCTCTTAATATTGACCTCTTGATCCTTGATTTCTCCTTATGTTTGTGTTGATATACTTGGAGGAAGGTTCTAAGCTCTTTTGGAGTGTGGGAGAAGTGGAAAATGAGAAAAAAAGAAGAGGAGTCGTGCATATATAAAACATGAAATTCTGACCCAACCCGAAATGTACGGCCTACTATACGGGCCGTATAAATTATACGGTTCGTATAATGGACCGTACATTTCCTCCAGAATGTCATCCCTCTCTGGAAGGGTTCTACGGACAGATATACAGGCCGTATAAATTATACGGTCCGTATATATGACCGTACAATCCACAACTTTTCCGGATTTGTCCTCGTCGTTTCGTTTAACCTCCAATCCTCGTGACACCTTCTTGGCACTTGTTTAACACTTCTTTAACGATCTAATGAACCTTATAACTCATCCTCAAGATCTTACTAAATATTCGTTAGCTCGATAACTATGAAATCTTCCCCAAACGCAACTTATACTTCGCTCCCTTCGACGAACTTAGTCTCACCAAGTCATATAACTTAAAAATCTTATCGTACATACTTTAAGGTTGCCAAATACCCCTTTATAGTCGTAAGAGCTTCATATTCATCTTAAGCCTGCGTTAGTCTATTTACGACTCAACGTTATGAAATTTCCGAGGTGTAACATTCCTTACTTTAATGGTAAGTTAAATTCCCCACAAATCCATATGATTGATTTTTTTTTTCTTAGTCATATGGTTGATCCATTTACTGTTTCACACAAATGAATAACATTCTAAAAGGCTGTTGATTTTACAGATCAAGTTTCTCTTCAACGCCAAATACAAGAGGATAAAAGGAAGTGTTATGCACCTGCATGACTTGGCAGAACAAAATTGCAGCAGTCAAGTGGCCTCCTGCGCACCACTAGAGTTCCTGAGTCAGGAGGAATTGTTGGTGCATCAAGTTCTAAAGTTGTTCTGTTGCAGGATGGTAATGCTTACAAATCATTGAATGCAGAGGACTGTAGTACCCGTGTAGCTGTACTGCCTGTTAGCGAAATTCCTGAAAAGGATCCGCCTTGCATTTTCAATCAAAATCCTGCTGACATTGCCCACGCCGATGATGAAACGTACATGAGAACTGTTGCGGATCAAAGAGTTTGTAACAAGAGTGCGATGAAAGAGAAAACTGGACATGTACATTTGGATGGGCAGAAGCGGCACAGGAGAAAAGAAAGACCAAGCAGAATGCCGGTAGGATGTCGTACTTCCTAAATGCTATCTTTGTCTTGTATTGCATCATTATTGTGAAAATCAATGTTGTAATAGTTATCTTGATATTTATGAAACAATTAAGCTTTGACCTTCATTTTTGATTTTCTGGTATACATACTGATTCTTTTATTTTAGTCTTCACTGGTCTGTTTATTTCCTCAACAGGAATGAGGTGACCAGAAACTAGGATTTTTGGTTATATCTCATGTTTGTTAGTTTGTTATATTCTCAACAGGAATAAGGTGACCCTTTAAACTTCTCCAGTTAGTGAGAAGCCCTTTTTGAATTTTACAGGCTACTATTTTGGTTGCAAAAGTTTCTGTTTCTGAAATATGAATTCAATTTGGGATTTCAGAAATTCAAATGTCGTTTTTTTACTTTTAAATTTTTGCGACGACCTAAAATCAATTTTAGTACCCTGTAAAACATGAATTTGACTCCTTCCCTTTGTATAATTTTCCCAATTTTCCTACATTGTCCACTCCACCCATCAAGTATTTAGTGAAGTTTCTTTTTCCAAAACGAAGATGATGACCAGCCCCCGATTGTTACTTCGTGAATTATCTTATCCCAAAATATGGTCTAACTATAGAAATTGCAAATAAGTCGTGGATTGATGAGTGAGTGCCTGAATTTTAACCTTGTTTGTTAGGGTTCGATTCTCACGTTGTTTTCCCCTATCTACTCCTCCTTCCCCTCTCGCTTATTAAAAACATGGAAAAGGTCCAAATATACTTTGTATGCAAAATTGAGCAAATTTTCCCTCCGATAATACTTTAGCTCACATATGCCCTTACCATCAAATACTTGGTCTAAATGTGTCCTTATTCCCACCCACTTAGCCCAAGTATTCGACAGTAAAGGCATATGAGCTAATGTATTAACAGAGGACAATCTGCTTAATTTTACATAGTATGAGGTCATATTTGGACCTTTGCCCCTAAAAACTAACCACGGTAGTTGATTTCTTCTACTTATGACAGAATCTATTTTTCTTTTAAGAAAATGAAACAAAATCCTAGAATAGTTACTTTGACGTGGTATGTATAATCTCTCTTTTACAGAATCTAGCGTGAGGAACACATCAACTATTGGAGTTCTTGATCTCCAAAAAAAATCATTTTCTTTTCCAATTTAAAATAATATTTCAGATATTAGTTTATGTGGTAGATTTTCCTCTAAAAGAAAAAAGGCTCAACGCTCCAAGATCTCACTAGATAGTCAAAGGGCCTGATTTGCCCTTCAACTTTAGGAAATAGTTTACTTCTGCCCCCGTTTATACTATTCGATCAAAACACCCCCTGATGTTATAGTTGTTAAAATACGTCCCTTGATTTTAACAGATGTCCACCGTGGCAGGGTGAAGGAAATTTTTCGGTTCAAACTATACACGTGTCATCTTCTAATTGGATGATATATTTGATTAATTATATTAATATTTATTTCTTAATATACCTTTCTCTTTCTAGATCTTTCTCTTTTTTCTTTTTTCTGTTTTTCCTTTTCTCTTTCTTGCTTCTCTTCTTCCTAGGTCACTACAATCTCTCCTGCTACGCCTTTTTCCCTCTTCTTCTTTATAAAGAGATTTGTTGTTTGACTTGATATTAAACGGTATAAAGAAAGAATGGAGTACGTTAAAAGTCGAGGGGTATTTTGGGTGGTTGGAAAGCTTAGCTTGATGCTCTCCGACACCATTTTTCCGGCTACTGTAGGACAGGTTTTTTTTCTTCATCTTCAAAAGAACCAATAGATTTGAAGTACCCAATAGAAATCATTAACATCCAACTGAAATATCTAGCAAAATACATTAACACTTCCAATCAATTACCAAGAACTTCACTTTGCAGCAATTGATGATAAAATTCAAGCTCAGATTTCAGTTTCAAGAATCACCAATCTCCTCCTTTTCTCTTTTGTTGCCTTTCACGATGGTTTGTTGATTATGAAAGAGGAAGAAAATGGGTTGTTTCATTAAGATAAACGGATGGTGGGTGGTTTTTAGTGTGCATCAAAGATTGTAGTTATTTTGATTTTAAATTAATTAGGAAAATGAGTAAAATATCAGCAATGAAAAAGGAAAAACTTTGAAGAAAAAAAAAAAAGATTTAGTGAATCTCTAAAAAATCAAATCCAATGGTGAGGTGACATGCCACGAGGTCTTCATCTCACCCAAACTGTCAGGCCATGTTAGATTTTAATAGCTAGGCATTTGTCATGGTGGACCACTGTTAAAATTTGGGATATTTTTTTATAACTTTACTAACATCAGAGATATTTTTGATCGCTTAGTATAACGGAATAGAAGTGACTATTTCCCAAAGTAGAGGGGCAAATCAGGCACTTTTCCCTTCTTTATTTCATCAAGTTGCAAAAAGTGTAACTCCCCTTATAATTTTTTAAGAAAACGAAGGAAAATAGAAAAGGAAAAAATAGTTTTTTTTTTCCTCGTGTGGTCAATTCTGAACTAGCTTTAAAATTGAGGTAAATATGCACAAATGTTTCGTTTTGGGGGTGGGGGGATTTAAGAATCGTAAGATTAAAAAAATCAGAAAAATTAAATGATGACAGCTCAACCATTTTTGGAACAAAAAAACATTATATATGTCCATGATGTCTGTTGTTTGTGCCTAGGGCTAGGCATAATATGGTTCAAACCGAAAAAATCGACCGAACCGAACCGATTTCGATTTTGGTTTCGGTTTTTCTATTTATTCGGTCCAGGTCGGTTTAAATTTATAAGATTTTAACAATTCAGTTCGATTTTCGATTTATGCAAAATTTAATTCGGTTAAACCAAAAAACCGAATTTTAACAAGCCACTTTTTTCTTGAAACATATATTATATATTCCTTGTACAATTCCTTGTAGATTTTTAATAAATTTCCTCAACAATGTATCTTAGAACATCCATTAGCATATTTTCTTGTGACAATGGGTGTTATCTTAGTAATATTAACATTACAAATTGTGAATAAAAAATTCTTCTTGGTTAGTGGTAGGAAGAAGTGATACAACAAAGTTTGACAAGTAGGAACTACTTATAATCTCTATTCCTTCTGTCATATCTCTTGGATTGTAGAGAAGATATTGGCTGATAAACACGAAATACTAGTAATAGAGGACTTAAGTGAAATGTGGGGAAAAGTTCAGCCACTGCATTAATTTGTATTTTGATTGATGAAGTGATTATTATGCAGTCACCACTTCTACTATCTCACACTGAGCTCTATTAGGATTTTTACGGAATGATGAAGTATCGGCTTGATGCTTAACTATGTCATCCATATCTAAACCGAAGAAACCGACCGAATAAACCAAACCGAAATTGCAAAAACCGAATTGACCCGAAGTTATTTCAGTTCGGTTTTGGTTCTCATTTTTTATAAACCAAAAATCGAACCGAACTGACCGAACGCCTAGCCCTATTTGTGCCTCTCCCCACAAAGCACACACGTGCTTTAATATTGACGTATACAAACTGATTTATCGTTTTCTTTTTATTTTACGCTATTCATCATTTTTCTCCCTTTATTTCAATTTTTTTTACCTAAATAATACATTATTTCAAACAATTAACAAGAATAATACAATATTTTTAAAATATACAGAAATAGAATAAACGTAGTTGTGAGTAACGTTTTAGGTAATATTTTATTAAAAAATTTAACGTAAAAAAGTTAGGGGAACTAATAACGAAAACATAAAACGTAATTGTGAGTAAAGTTTTACAAGTATTTCGTTACTGGGAGTTACGACTCTCTGATTCTATTAATTACACTCTGCTAAAGTAAAACTTGTAGGTCCAAGTGATTTTCATTTCTCTCACTCCTTTTTTCTGTGCTTCTTTTTTTTTTTTTTTTTTTTCTCCTATTTCTCTCTCTTTTATTTCTTTCTAACAAACTACACCAAAAAAGATACACAACAAAAGAAATTCGCACAATTAAAGTGGAGATTTAAGTTCCGTAGAAGTCCCTTACTCGCTTTCCTTTTCCTAGCCACACCTTAATTCTTATTTACTTTTTCAACTGAAAAAAAAGGTTTATTTAATACACATACTTGTGTCACTAAAGTTTATTTAATTAAATTTTATTTTCATTTTTTGAAATATCTATCTCTTTGTAACTAATAATACTTTTACAATCAAAGATGATATTTAAAATTGCATTGTAATTATATTATGATAAACAAATATCTTTGCATACTTTTTCGAAATATGTAAGGACAACAACGCACTTCGGCCACAAGGAGCAAAAAGTCATAAAAAGAGCAACTCAGATCAATCAAATTTCACAACGGAATAAATTTTACTTATGTTTATTTAAATTGATTGGTCTTTAATTTTATCTTTTATCTTAGGAAATTGTGTAGAAACTATAATATGCATTGTAGTATAGGAGATTTCTCACTTTTGTAAGAAAAAAATTAAGAAAATAAGCATAGAAGAAATGTGTGAGAGAAATGAAAATCATCTTCGACCCACAAATTGTACTTTAGAGAGTAATTAATAGCGTCGTAGTCATATAACTCCCAAGATTTAAATACTTGTAAAACGTTACTCAAAGTTACGTTTTATATTTTCGTTATTCCGTTTGTCCTAACTTTTTACCGTTAAAATATTTTAATAAAATATTACCTAAAACGTTACTCACAACTACGTTTATTCTATTTTTGTACATTTTAAAAGTATTGTATTATTCTTGTTAATTATCTTAAATAATGTATTATTTTGGTCAAAAATTCCTTTATTTCTTCCTTTTTTCAAATTTTGTAGGCTAGGGCAGACATACGAAACTGAATAAGTGTGTCACGGAAGAAGTAACTTCACGTACATGCTAATTATTGAATTTCAGTGCAACTTGCGATGTTTCACCAGTTCAATATTTCTTTACTAATTAGTAGGTGTTTGGACATGCGATTTGAAATCATGAGATGAAATCAGTATTTGGATATGCATTTTATCTCATGGTTTGAAATCCCCAATCATCCAAAAAGGCATGATTTGGGCTTTCAAATCATGGTTTCAAAATTTTTAAATATAAAACTTGACCCATAAGTTTACATTTTATAAAAAAAAAAAAAAAACTATAAGTTGGTAGATATTTTTAACAATTACTCCCAACAATCATTTACCAACCTTTATTTATGTCTACCATTGGGAGGATTATATTAAAGAGTAGTTACATTACTATTCATGTTAAATTTTCTTTTTTATTGAACTAAAATTTGACCAATTGATTTTGTATTTTTTAGAAAGGCCGTCTAGCAGCGTATTAATTTTGTTATGAACTATGACTTACTCATTTGGTAAGATTGTATAAGAATTGAGAATATTTTGATAGTTTTCACAACTTGTGGTGCATTTATGTCTATAGAAAAAAAAAATACAACTTAAGAAATCCAAATTGTATGTGTTTGCAACAAACTTTAATATGCGGAAATAAATTACAACCACAAAAAAAATATGAAGAAACAGAGATTTTATTTGAATATTGCGGGTACAAGATCTGTTTACTCCCTTGATTCTTCTCTCCTAATATTTCTCTGTAATTCGAGGGCCGCTAATAGCTTGTTTCTTGAATGTAGGATGATTTTGATTTGGATATGTGGAATTTCTTGGGATGTATTTGATCTCCATGAAAGGATATTGTGGATCTTCTTGAAATATTTGGTTGTCAAGAAATATCCGGCCACATATTGACCTCTTTTTGAATACCCATGAGTTTATGGGATATCTGAGATGCCTCTTTAAGTAAATATGTGTCATTTATATAGGCTTAATCTAGGATTTAGAGTAGAGTAGTCTCCAAAAAACCCTAACACATATTGGGCTCAACTTGTAGAGTCCCACAAAACTACGATGTCTACAAATGCTCCCTACTTCAAGAGTTGTCGGAGTATGGACTTGGTGAATCTCAAAGACGAGACTTGAAGTAATAATAAAAGATGAAAATCATCTCAAGTACTGCTGGTTTAAGAGATGCCCTTAGATTATAATTATTTTCCAATGTTTTTTGGCCTTGGTAAAACTAACGGCACCCACTTTAGGCATGGACTGAAATCCATCCCTTTTCATTAAAGAGTGGTATTAAATCCACATAGGACAAGTTTGAACAGACTTTAATTTGCACACAAGCTTAATTCAAACTCAATTCCCAGAGA
The DNA here is from genome assembly GCF_029784015.1 of Lycium ferocissimum. Lineage (NCBI taxonomy): Eukaryota > Viridiplantae > Streptophyta > Magnoliopsida > Solanales > Solanaceae > Lycium > Lycium ferocissimum. The sequence continues at coordinate 21,415,338 of NC_081350.1, forward strand.
AATCTAATTTTAATAGACTCCAATTGCACCGTAAATCTGGCCTCTTGATTTCACCAGTCACATTTTAGACTAGCCACCGATCACGTGTGTTCATCTTTGCGATTTTGAAACTTCGGTGAGGAATCACTCGGTGATTCGATTTTGCTTTTTATTTGTGAGGGAAGAGATGAAGGGCAGAACTGTCCCACTGGGCGTGCCAGAATTTGTAGACAATAAAATTCGCATCGAGAAAATAATAATCAAGACAGGAAAATATTGCAACAATCGTTGTATTTGATTTCAGAATACGAGTGTTACAATCTCTATGATTCCTCTAATTCGTCTTTTCAATAATAAATTCAAGGGCTTTTGAGCTTGATCTTGAACTTGATGGATTTGAGTTTGACTTGGACTTGAATTCAAGGGCTTTTGAGCTTGATCTTGAATCTTCGTCTGGATCTTTAGAACTTCTAGAGAAATGCTTGAATGCTTTCAGCTTATAGAGAAATCTGCAGCGTCTGATCCACGAGCTCTCTTTTGCTTCTTGTTAGAATTTCCGTCATTTTTTTCTGAATTATGAGACCCCTACTTATAGTTGTAGGTTGGAGGAGTTGTGATAAGGACAAGCTTCTTTCGACCAATCAGAATTAAGCTGACATGCCGATATTTGATTGGCCGGAACATACCACTTGTACACGTGGCGCATCTTCATTGGCCTTTGATTTGACTAGGCATGCTGCATCATTTTGACACGTGGCATGACCCTATAGGCTCCTTTATTTTAATTGGCGTGCCACGTCATTTGACATGTGACACCAATTTGGGCCTCTTGAATAAGATGACATCTTAGGCTTGACAAAGTAGGTTTATCATATTTAGCCCAATTAAATGGACTAGCCCAATGAAATTGGACCATTACTTAAATCCATATTTATTGACTTAAATAATTAACCCAATTATATTAGCCCACAATTTATTTATTCGGACTAATATATTTTGAATGTAATCCAAATTTCTTATGGATTAAATTTAATAAAATTTCGTTATCCATAGTATGTCCAAACATGATTTCATCTCATGGTTTCAAACCATATCCAAACAGCTCCTAAGAATTGTTATAGAGATTTAAGTTATATACATTAATTTATATAAAAAAAATATATGCTATCAATAAGTTTAATTCACTGTTATGTTGATGCCATCATTTGGTAAATACAAAATACCCGTGCTAAGCCCGGGCCAAAATTTAATATATAAAAGTAGATAATTTAATTAAAGAAATATTATCTATGCTAGTAATAGTTGAATTTCAAATAAGTATATTTTCAATATATAAAAGAAAAAAATTCATTTTACTCCTCTAATATCTTAACTTTCATTTTGATGAAATATTTACTTCAAATCAGATGCGGAACCAAAATTTGGTTTATGAGTTTTGAATACTAACTTTTAGAGTTATTTAGTTCTAGCTATATTAATAATCTATACATATCTAATGAACTTTTAAAACAAAAATAGAATTTGAACCAAAGGGCTACCGAATCCGAGCAACCCCGTAGCGGACACTCAAACTCTGGAACTTTTCACTTATTAGATGACACCTGGAATGTAGTTTTTTTTTTTTTTTTTCTAATTGAATGAACAAAAGTGAGTTGTAGTATTAACAAAAAATCCTGCTACAATCTCATTTTGTGTTTAAAATATTAATTTTAGTTAACCAAACAATCGATTTTAAAGATAAACCGGTCTTGACTGATAACAATGTCTTAATTTTCAACCATAATTTTTAAAACTATCTGAAAATCATTTTAGTACAAATATTTTTAAACACATATGAGTTCATTAAAGTATAAATATAAAGTAAAAGAAATGCGTACATGTAACTAAAAGAATTTTCAAAAATTTTCAAATTTCATAGTACAGATATAAAGTAAAAGAAATGATGACATGTAAAAATCTACTATAAGCAACAAATTTAAAAGGAGAAAACGAGAGAGCAACAAGAAGCAAGAATATCTAGCGAACAAATGAATATTTTTTAGATTAATAGATAAGATAAATAGAAGAAAGTAACATGAAAAATAAAGTGCAGTGGATCGGGCTGCTGCTCCCTTAACCAGGGGCCTCGAGTTCAAGGCTGAGTATGAAAAAATCCTTAGTAGGGAGCGATTCCTTCGAATGGGCCATACGCAACGCGAATCCGGATTAGTCGGGCTCTAATGCGGGTACCAGACACCAGATAGGAAACTCAAAAAAAACAATAGGGGAAATAAGATAGCAGGTTCGACAATTTTTGAAAAGTAAACCATAAGAATAAAAAGTAAATTTGACCTTAAAAATAAGTTTAGGACAAATTATTGGAAACTTTTGTGAGGACTAAAAAAGCCCTTGGTTGTCCCTTACATAGTAGTAATATATAATATCGTTGATGTAGTAGTAATATATAATATCGTTGATGTTATTGTTCTCTTATCTGAGTGTTTTCCTTGTTAGTTGCCATGTTTTTTTCACTGTCGTATTTTCATTTTCACATCCACTTTGATTTGCGATATTTGAGCCGAAGGTCTCTCGGAAATAGTCTCTCGAGCTCCATATGAGGTAGGGCTACGATTTGCGTACACTCTATCCTCCCCAAACCCCACATTGTGGGATTATACTGAGTTTGTTATTATTGTTGTAGTTGTTTTTGTTGTTGTTTCTCACACACACACAGATATATATATATACCACTATAGTTTTAGCATGCATCAAACACGGGTAATATTCAGCTAATTTGGGCGCTCTAGACAAAATGAGTATTATTAAGCTATTATTATCTTCTTTATTTCTCTATTTCTATATTTCCATGCGCAAAAATAGACAACTAGAAAAATGAGGATTTTTTATGGATTTTTCGTCTGACATCAAAGAAGATTGAACATGATAATACTCGTTTTGTGTAGAGCGCTCAAATCAGCGATTTTCGACAAAAGGCAGTACGACAAGTACAGTTTCAATGCTTTTTTTACTGTACAATTTTTAGTAGCGTCTGCTGATTTTGTAACAAGCCTTGTTCGTTGTAGTTTTGGGTTGTGGGACTTAGAGCCCGTTTGGCTTAGCTTCTAAGTTGCTGTATAAGCTGTTTTTAGTTTTTTTGAGTGTTTGGCTGATCAGCTTATAAGTCATTTTGTGCTTAAAATAAGCCCGCTTGGCTTAACTTCTAAGTTGCTGTATAAACTGTTTTTTTTAAGCTAAGCCAAACGGGCTTTTAATTACTTCTTAAACCCCAATAGAAGTAGTGACTAATAAATTACTCTGAGAAAAAAAAAAAAAAAAGTAGGACTAATTACGTTCTAGATAGGCCGTTGAACGACCAAAAGTTGTCACGAGCAAGTTGTTAGAATAATAATATTTGACATTTATAATATTGCGAAAAGAAACTATTTAAATTACACGTTGTTAGAGTAATATTTGACATTTATGATAAGTTTGGCATGCGAACTGACGTCATTTGAGATGAATCTTTCATTCTAGCTTCAATATTTGCGGCTACTTATTCAGTTCTGAGTATTTGGAACTTCACATTCTTTAATTTGCATATCATGCATAAAATTGAATTAATACTAAAGCCAAAATTGATTTACCAACAATTTATGTCTACTTGTGTGATCAAGTAAGGTTTGTTTGTTTGTTTGTTTTTTTATTTTTTTTTATTTATAAAGATGAAAACAGCATTATTGATCACACAAAAGCTCAGTAGTGATGATGCACCAGCTATTTGATTAATTGAAGAGGTGGGCGACACGTATTTATGTGTGTCAATCGACCCATCCATCACACAACAGAACTATACAAAAACTTTTTTATACAATTAATAATTGAAAATACTCCCCTAAAAGAGTTAATATTCTTTAATTACTTGATAATGTTCAGGTGGAATCTCAGCTGACCTACGAGTAAGAAATTGACGATATCAATTTGATTTGTGATTATACAAATCATAAAGGGAGGAAATATTAAAATAATAGCATGACAAAATTATAACCTCAATATTTGAATATTTAATGAATTAGTTTTGAAAATTGTATAAAATATTGTTATTAGTTAATTAGTATATCAAAGTTTCGAAACATTACAAAATAAAAAGAAAGCCATAGATATAATGTAGGAATTGAGGTAGCATAAATAACTTCCTCTCATTCCAATAGGTTCGATATTTTCTTCTATTTTTTCCAAACTGTTAGTTCTCCATGTATGCATGTGCCGAGGATGAAATGAGATATCTTCACCCTTCACCAAAAGCTTAATTCCGTATTCTGAAAATTGAAAAAATTATAATAAAGGATATTTTTCTAAATATTATAATGACAGCGAAGCTTGATTTAATTAGGCTAGTAATTCCAAATGTTGAAATTGAGCATGTCTATATTAGGTTTTTGGGTTTTCCCTTCCTATGTGAAATTGGATTAATAAAACCCAATCCATTTTGGACCAGGCCAATTTTGCCCAAAATTTCCTTTATATATAGGATCAATTTAGGTCTTATTTTTAGAACACAAGAGTGAATTCATAGCAATTTACATAGAGAGAAAAACGTGAGAGAAAAAGCATTTTCGTCCGTAAAATTTTCTACAAACCATCCTTCTTTAAATTGCGTTTTCCGATTCGTTAACCGTTGGATCGTGCTGAAATTTGAACTGGGGGTTCTCAACATCTGGTTCTTCTATTTCAACAGTGGAGATCGGATTTTCTCCAGTATTCGAGTACGAACAGCAGCTCATTTTTGTTTCTCTCCTTTCTTCGCTAGTTTTGGTGCTATCTTTTATGCATTGTTGCTCCGTGCTTGGCTTTGTTGTTATAGCCATTTGGAGAACATTGTTGTAACTCTTGTTGTTTATAGTGGAGCTTTTATGGGCGGAGGTCCCGGATGTTTCTCTCTTCACCTCGGGCGGGGTTTTACCACGTAAATTTGGTGTCTCTTCCATTCGATTTATTTTTGCTTGCTTTGTTATTTTATTGTTGGTATAGCTGCTGCCTGAATTTCCATTTGTGCTAGTGTTTATCGTCTTCTCGTGGTTCAAATAGTGTGGGAAGTTTCGACTTGGGTATTTCTTCCGTTGTTACCTCGTCGTGCAATTTGGTTATTGCTTGGTTCTTCCTAACAAAGTGGTATCAGAGCTTGTGGTTGTATTTGGCTGTGTTGATCGTCTATTTGAATGATGGAGGCAAATATGAGCAAGATGGTTTGTTTAAATGACAGTAATTACCATATTTGGAAAAGCAAGATGAAAGATCTTCTATTTGTCAAGAAATTGCATTTACCTCTGTTTGCTTCTAAGAAACCCGAGTCTATTAAAGATGAAGAATGGGAATTTGAGCACTTACAGGTTTGTGGCTATATCAGGCAATGGGTTGAAAATAATGTTCGAAATCATATTGTGAATGAGACAAATGCTAAAAGCTTGTGGGAAAACCTCAAGACACTTTATGCTTCAAAAACTGGCAATAATAAGTTGTTCCTACTAAAACAATTGATAAATACTAGATACAAAGAGCGCAGCCCTATTTCTGATCATATTAATGATTTTTCGGTGTCCTTGATCAGGCGGTCCGGAATGGGTGTCAAGTTTGATGAAGAAATACGGGACTTTGGCTTAATACTTTGCCGGACTCTTGGGAAACCCTTAGAGTTTCTTTGACTAATTCTGCTCCCAGTGATGGTATAACTATGGAATATGCTAAGAGTGGTGTTTTGACTGAAGAGATGAGAAGAATATCTCAAGCTTCGTCTTCTTCAACTTCACACTCTAATGTTTTGATTACTGAAGACAGGGGGAGAAGTAGTTTCAGAGGTCAAAATGATAGAGGCAAAAGTAGAAGCAAGTCAAGGACCTCCAGGTACAAGAATCTTACATATGACTATTGTCACTTGAAAGGGCACATCAAGAAACATTGCTACGAGTTTAAGAGAGACCAGAAAAAGCAAAAGAAAGAAGGCGATAACAAAAATCGTGTTGCTATTGTTGCTGAAAATGATCTTCTTGTTGCTTGTGGTAAAAATGATATCAATCTTGTTTGTGATGAGTCTACCTGGTTTGTGGATTCAGGTGCCACTTCTCATGTCATGCCAAAGAAGAAATTATTTTCTTCTTATACTCCGGGTAATTTTGAAAATTTATGAATGGGCAATGATAGTGAGGTTGAGGTACTTGGTATTGGCACAGTTTGCTTGAAAAGTAATAATGGTTCGAGGTTAGTTCTTAACAATGTCAAGCATGCTCCAGATGTTCGTCTATATTTAATTTCTGTAGGAAAGCTTGATGATGATAGTTATGATCAAACCATTGGTGGTGGCCAGTGGAAGCTAATTAGAGGTTCAATGGTTGTGGCTCGAGGTTACAAAATATTTGACTTGTACTTATTTCAGGGCTCCATTTGTGGTGACTCAGTAAATTTGGTGGAGAATGATGCTTCATCAGAATTATGGCATAGAAGGCTGAGTCAAATGAGCGAGAAGGGGATTGATAATTTGGCTAAAAAGAATTTGCTTTCTGGAGTGAAACAAGCAAAGTTAAAGAGATGTGTTCATTGTTTAGCGGAAACGAAAAAGAGTTTCTTTTCAAAGTCATTCACCTTCAAGAAAGTCGGATTTTGCCGGAGTTGGTACATTCGATTTGTGTGGTCCTTTTAAGTAAGCTCTCGTGGTGGTGCACTTTACTTTGTGACTTTATTGATGATCATTCTCTCAAACTCGGTATTTCCTTTGAAGTCCAAGGATCAAGTACTTGATGTGTTCAAGACTTTTCAGCCTTGGTTGAGAGACGACGGGGAAGAAACTAAAATGCATCGGCTCGGACAACGGTGGTGAATACATTGGTCCCTTTGTTAATTATTGTAGACAACGGTATTTGGCATCGAAAACCTCCAAAGACTCCTCGGTTAAATGGTCTAGCAGTAGAGATGAACGGAACTCTAGTCGAGAGGGTTAGATGTTTGCTTTCGGATGCTAAGTCGCAAATTCATTTTGGGCGAAGCACTTATCTGCTCGCTTATGTTATCAATTTATCTCCTACTATTGCTTTGGATGGTGATGTCACCGACGAGTTTGGTTTTGGTAAAGATGTCTCTTATGCTCGTCCGAGAGTCTTCGGGTGCAAAGGCCTTTGTGCATGTTCCTAAGGATGAGAGGTCAAGCCGGGGTTAAAACTAGGCAGTGTATCTTCATTGGTTATGGTCAAGACGAATTTGGCTATCGTTTCTATGATCCAGTTGAGAAGAAACTTGTTAGAAGCCGTGATGTTATGTTCTTTGAAGACCAAACAATTGAAGATTTTGACAAAGCTCAGAAGGTTGATTCTCAGAGCAATGAGAGCTTAGTTGATTTTGATCCGGTTCACCGTGACTATTACTTTTTGAAGAAAATCTTCAAAATAATGAAGATTAAGTTGATAATGAAGATAGTGATCATGTTCGGAATGACCCGACGTGATGTTATTGATGCTCCGGTGAAAGATGATGTGGTTGGCCGGCAACCGCTTATCAAGTTCCGAGAGAGTTCTCTCGGAAGATCTATTAGAGAGAAAGTACCTTCATCTCGTTATTCTCCCAATGAGTTTGTACTCTTGACATCGGGGGAGAACCTGAAAGTTTTGATGAGGCCTTTTGGAGAAAACCGTGCGGGCTTGACCCAAAGCGGACAATATCATATCATGTTAAGAGTATCTTTGGGCGGTTTTAGCCCAACAACTGGTATCAGAGCCAATGGTTTGGCGGGACGAGTATGAAGATGGCGGAATGTGGCGTGGGGCTCGGCTTAGTGCCTTTGCTCATCTATGGGCCGGTTTACAACCTTTACCCGTAGCTTTGAAGACGCATACACAGCCTTTGGGCTTCGGTGACCATAAATACTCTGACGATGTGGGTGGCACACAGACATGTTGAATCTCTGACCCGTGGTATGATAATGAGCCATGTGGAACTTAGTTCGAAGGGGAGATTGTTGGGTGTGCGAACAAAGTACCACATTAATAGCTGAAAAGAAAAGGGGGTTGTTTATAAGGAGTTGGATACTCTTAATGATATGAGGCCATGGAGAGTGAAGAAAAAGAAAGGTGGTTTGATGCTATGCAAGATGAGATTAAATCCTTGCATGATAATCACACATTTGATTTGGTTAAGCTTCTTAGAGATAGAAAAGCTTTGAAAAACAGATGGGTTTTTGGGGTGAAACATGAAGATGGTAACCCAGTTCCACGGTACAAGGCTAGATTGGTTGTCAAGGGCTTTAATCAGAAGAAGGGAGTTGATTTTGATGAAATCGTTTCTCCATTTGTGAAGATGTCATCTATTCAGGTTGTCCTAGGCTTGGCTGCGAGTCTAGATTTAGAGTGTTGCTTGATCGCCGGGATGGCGGTTTCCTCCACATAGTCGGGAGGGGGAGAATTGTTAGGTTTTTGGGTTTTCCCTTCCTATGTGGAATTGGATTAATAAAACCCAATCCAATTTGGACCAGGCCAATTTTGCCCAAAATTTCCTCTATATATAGGATCAATTTAGGTCTTATTTTTACAACACAAGAGTGAATTTATAGCAGCCATATAGAGAGAAAAACGTGAGAGAAAAAGCAGATAGTCGTCCAGAAATTTTCTGCTACAGAAGTCCGCTTTAAATTGCGTTTTCCGATTCGTTAACCGTTGGATCGTGTTGAAATTTGAACTGGGAGTTCTTAACATCTGGTTCTTCGATTTCAACGGTGAAGATCGGATTTTATGGTCTTTAGCTCAAGTTTTCAAGTACGAACAGTAGCTCATTTTTGGGGTGATTTCTCTCCTTTCTTCGCTAGTTTTGGTGCTATCTTTTATGTATTGTTGTAACTCTTGTCGTTTATAGTGGAGCTTTTGTGGGCCGGAGGTCCCGTGGATGTTTCCTCTTCACCTTGAAGGAGTTTTACCACGTAAATTTGGTGTCTCTTCCATTTGATTTATTTTTGCTTGCTTTGTTATTTTATTGTTGGTATAGCTGTTGCCTGGATTTCCATTTGTGCTAGTGTTTATTGTCTTCTCTTGGTTCAAACAGTGTGGGAAGTTTCGACTTGGTATTTCTTCCCATTGTTACCTCGTTGTCTGGCTGGTTATTAAACTTGTTTTCTTCACCAACGAGTCTATTGGGTCAGGTCAGCCCATGTCAACCCGGTTAGAATTCAGACCAAAAAGGACACAGTTAGGCACAGGGGGCCGGCTAGAGCGGTACTAGGGAGGGGATTGTGGCAGACAAGGGGATGGACTCGATAGAACGTCCTAGGTACTGACCCGATTCTCGTCCCGGCACCGATCTCAAAGTAGCAGCGCCAACATATTTGCAATTTGACCATTAGTCAACGGCTATAAGCAACCAAAATGGAAAACCGCCCACTCCGACCCCCTCCTCAAATTTTATTTGTAACCTTTAAGTTTATAAAATTATACTTTGGCCCTAAGTTCACCTATATAAATACCTCGACAATTCTTTATTTTCATACTTTTGCTACTTACAATCTCTCTAATTTTCTCTCTCTTGAATCGCTATAAAAAAAATCTATTTTAATTATTTGTGAGGAGGTTGGCAACTAGCTAGAGCAAGTCTAATGCGATCAATCTCAATCTAACGTTCAGTCTCATATTAAGGCTCCTCGTGTGCCTAAGTCCAAAAAACGGATAACTAAGGTGTGATATTGTTTTGATCGAACATAATTGACATATAGATTTTCAACATAAACTTTGTATTGAAACATTTAGGGGTGGTTTGGTTCAAAAACAAATTACGCTGGGATCGATAAATTATGCTGGGATTAATTATATTGGGATAAGTTATACTGGGATTAGTTATTCTGGTGTTATTTTTTATTGATTGTTTGGTATTTTGGACTAAAAGTATTATAAATTGAATAATTTCTAGAAAGAAGAGGTTTCTTCCTTATTCCAAGATAACTTATCCTGGAATAACTTATTCCACCCTGTGACAGGTATAAGTTATCCCAGTACTATTTTTACTCACGGATAACTTATCCCGTGATTACTAACCAAACAAGGGATAAGGAATTGCTAAATTCTTATCCCAGGACTATTTATGTTTATCCTTCGTACCAAACGACCCCTTAAGAATATGAGATCGGGGGTGGTAAAGAGGGGGACAAGTCAACTGTTAAACACTTGAAAAAGAAAAAACATCTACATAGGATATCTGGAGAAGAAGGTCAGAGTTCTGTTAACACTTTGAAGTTTGAAGTTTGAAGTTTCTCTATTTTTTAAACTTTATGGAAGTAGTAAATGTTGTTAAGCTTTGAATTCGATTTTGTAAAGTTGTCAATAAATTAAAATTTAAAGGCTCATGGAACGTTTTCGTGTTCTCTTACAAAGTTCAAATGTCCAATAATTTGACAAGGGCAAAGGTGTAAATATAACTCTCAACTTTGCGATTTAGAACAGATATACGCCCTTGTTAAAAAATAAAAAAATAAAAAAAGCGGTGCATATATATCTCTGCCATTAACAATGGTGCAAATTTTCCCTTTCGCTGACGGAATTCTTTTTTAAAAATCGTTTAGCTTATTTTTTAATTATAAAAATGTCACGTGGCTTTAAAAAATAAGTTTATCCATTTTTTTAGTAGACTTACTTTGTTAAATCCACGTGATAATTTTTTTCTGGTGGGTTGTCTTATTCGTTTTTAAAAAATATCTTCGTGACTTTAAATGAATCAGACCCGACCCACCTGAAAAAAATTACCATGTGGCTTTAATAAATAAATCTACTCAAAAAAAAGGGTAGACTTATTTTCTTCAAATCACGTGACATTTTTTTAAATTAAATAACAAGCTAAAGGATTTTAAAAAAATTCGTTAGCGAAAAGCGTATATTTGTGAATTTATGTAACACTAGGGGTATATATGCATCATTTTTTAACGAGGGGCAGCTCTGCCCTATATCGCAAAGTAAAGGGATATATTTGCACCTTTTCCCATTTTTAAAACTAATACAAAAATTACGATATAGCCAAAAAAAAAAAAAAAAACCAGTAGGACCATCCTTAATGAACCGAGTTTGATCCGATCTTGCGCAATTGATAGGTTCAAGTTAAACAAAAGAAAAAGGAATGATACAATATTTTATCATGCCGGGCCATTTAAATCTTCCTCAGCCCTGCCCCGTCCCGTTAAGAGTTTGCCCTGCCTCAATTGTCATCCCTACGCATCAAAGACACATCTCTAATCTTAACACAGTTAATAGGCTCGTTGCCCATAAGAAAATGAAAAATCTTGATCATTTGTCCAGATCTTGACCATTAATTTTTCATTAGTTGGTGGTATAGCGGTATAGTGTCTGCAAAAAATCTCGTCTATTATGTGTATCATCCTCTTCTTGAGATTACAACGAGTACATCAAACAAGAATACTGATTTCACAAGTAGATAGACATGACCTTCTTCCATTTTACGGTAGATTAATTTATTATTTATTTCTTGAAAATTTCAACATTCAATTTCATACAGTGCAGCACACACAAACTTCACTCGATCAACAAGAATATGATATTATCCAAGAAACAGATGATATAGAGAATTGCCAAAATTAATTTTTTTTCTTAGTTTTTCTTCTCTACCAGATATACAATAAGACGCCAATTCTAAAGGAAAAAAACTAATCTTATTTCGGGGATGAAAAGAGGATTGCCAACATTAGGCTGAACTTGCTAGATGACGAATAATGAAATAATATATTTAAAATTGTCAATCTCATAAATCCAATACAATTGACTGAAAAAAAGAGTTGTAAGATATTTTTAAAACTTATAAAATGTTTGGACTCGTTTGCATATTGGATTGTCCTGGCGGGACATCAACTCGACTTGGAGCATTTTTAGTTGGAATATGTGATCTAGTAACCCTTGTAAGGTCAGTAAACGCATCTGGCAATTTGAATCCTTCAGGAATCTTTATAAAAATTTCATTGCATAGTGAGCCATATGCATAGTCTATAACAACATTTGTAACCCCCTAGCTTGACACCTTCAAATGTTTAAACTATTGGTCTGAAAATTTCACGTTTTTCAAGTGAAGCTAACATGCTTCGATCGCTACTTTTCATTTTGGCCAGTCGCTTCAACATTAATCAACATACTTTAGTTCAAGATCTTCATCTTGTTGCATTATTTCAATAGCAACATTATATGCAAACTCATTTTCAACATCAACATTTCGCTTCCACATTTTTCCCGCGCAGACATTATGTCACGACCCAACTCCGTAGGCCGTGGCTAGTGCCCGAGCTGGACACTCGTACACACCTATTAATCGACCAAGATACATACGAACGTATACGTGTACGAAGGTCGGCGTCGTATCAACTCGTCACGCGAAAAACACATATGTCGTACGAGAAGCGGCAAGGCTATCATAAATCACAACATCCCCGAATATGTATATATGTGTGCCGACAAGGATGCCGTCACATATCAAAATCATAAGCAAGCCGGCAAGGCCGCCATCGAGACGAATATCATATCATAGTACATCAAATAGACACAAACAACAGACCCATACACAACCCACACATGTGTCTACGGACCTCAAGAGTAGCAACAAATCATATGACGGGACGGGCCCCGCCGTACCCGAACAAACATATACATATGCAACGGAAGAGTCCGTACCAAGATATGGGCTGCAGAGAACAAGGGAGCACTCCAAGACAAGAGAATGGTGTCCTAAGTCATGGATTGCCAAAATGGGCGTCTGTACCTGCGGGCATGAAACGCAGCCCCCGAAGAAAGGAGGTCAGTACGGAATATGTACTGAGTATGTAAAGCATGGAATACAGTAATCAGGATCATAACTGAAGTAAGAAATATGGAAAATGTATACAAAATCGGTATACCAAAATGCTTACTTTTGAAACATAAATAATGCAAATCGAAATCATGCATAGGCTCGAAACATGGTCGCCCTCCTGTCGTTGGCGCCATGACACATCATACTCCAGAAGGTTTCATATCTCCGTACATCTCCGTAACACATCATAACATCATAACATATCATATGCCATAACCGGTACCCGGCCCTATGGCGAGGGATTCGGTGTACCGTAACACATCATACAGCCGAATATAGTATAGTGCGCACGATGATATAACCGGCCCGGGACTCGGCGAACGAGGTAACAACAGTATGCACGAGTAGAGTAGTGAGTAACTATATGCAAATTTAAAACATTTCAAACTCATTAGAATAATCAAAACGAACCTTCGTTTGAAAATCAAGACAATAGTCAAATCACGTTTCCTTCAAACGTCACTCGGGAACGCATCAAATAGGGCTATATAAGGAGGGTCTCGGGGGTTATAAGCATGCATCAACCCAATCCGAGCCCGCTCGTGAAAGTTACGAACATAATTCGTTATGGGACCTTCTATGAACGTATCAAAGCGATCGAGCCCGTCTGTGAAAGTTACGGGCGTTCGTAGTTACAGAATCCTTTAAAAAAAATATATAAAATTCTTTATGCAACATTTATTATCCAATCATACGAAAGACAAAAAGACCATAGTTCGACTGAATTAGGAATAGTAACATCAAGAAGCAAATGAGAATTGTAGACATGCCAAAAGAAAGAAAGAAAGGGTGAGCTTTACATACCTGTTCAACCTCCTATTAGCTACGCGTATTCGTCCGAACTCATAAATCAACATTTAAAGGGATTCACACTACGTTAGTCTCTTTATTTCACACTTGTTCCAAATTTCAAACCAAACCATTCTATATTCTCGTCGAAAATCGGGCGACAAAAGACCTCCCCGCTTATATGCCTAGCCCGAATTCTCAATTCGAGAACCAACAACATCAACAACAATACCAATAGTATTAACATCATTTTCAATACCGACGTATGCCATAAAACAACCCGCACACCGTTTTCTAAATTTCTCAACCAACCAAATTTGCGATATAACTATTTAATAATTTTATTTCCGTAAAAGGAGTCGAATTCATATGAACAACATCAATAACAACAGCCTTCACATTTTACAAGTTAAATACATTTATTTTCATCCAAAATTCTCTTCAAATCTCCTTCCATAATTCATAACACCAACAAACGAATTTATCGCTATTCCTCCGTGCTAATCCGTTAAAATTCTAAATAAACTCATTAACAATGAAAAGGAACCGTATTCATACCTTAAGCATGCAGCCCCCACGTTATCACTCTTCTCCTTGGTTGATTTTTAGCTCAAATTGAAGACAACGCAGCGACAACACTTTTCTCTTCATGGGCTTCGGAATTCGGGCTCGGATTCGGTCAAAATTGGTTTTTCTTCTCTCCAAGGCTCTTCTCTCTCTCTTTCCAGAATTTTCTGGTGTTCTTGGTCTGAAAAATGAGAGGAAAGGGCTGAAATTTCACTTAAATAAGCATGGGTCATGGGCCTAACCCGATTGGGCCCGGTTTGGGCCTAGCCCACTGACCTTTCCGCCTTAAAACGTTCATATCTCCTTATCCCGATGTCACCTGTGGGCCCACGACCTATGGTTGGAAATATAATTCAATTATCTACAACTTCTATCTTTGGTGTTTTTCCAAATTCCAAACTTATAATACCGTTTCGCCCTCGAAGTCAGATCACCCGAAAACGTTACTTAAAAATATTTGTTTGGAGGACTTCCACTTTGATTTGGCTCAAGGGTCCTTCTTGAGTTATGTTTAACTTCACATATGTGATTCATATAAATTGTCTCATGTCCCAAAAAAATCTCAATGTGTGGGCCCCACCTCAGCTTGCGAATAATCCGACGTACAAAAATACGAAATATAATACTATCAACGTGAGTTTAAATTATGAAGCAACAACATGATTGTCAATTTTTAAGCACGTTAATAAGGACCTTCCAATTGGTTGGAATACTAGAAGAAAATATTTTTTTGATTAATTTTTCTTGGGGTCTTGTTCGGCTAGGCTTGGCCGAATATGGCTTCTCTCTTTTTTTTTTTTCAAGTTTCTTCAAGTTTCTAAGGGGTGAAGATGATGAATATGACTTGCTTGTCTTCATCTATCTACATATATGATCCATACAAGTGGACCATGCCCGACACATGACTTGGATCAATTAAATTTGGCCAAGCCATGGGTGGGAGTCCACTCCTAGCCACACGGCCACTTGGCTTTCATTTCATGAAATACTAACTTCCCAAAATTAAATTTTGACCCCAAATTTTCCTTAATATTCCATACCAATAAAATCATAAGCAACTTATGCCTTAAAACAAAATCGAAGGTCAAAAGTCTCTACCTCGTATCCCGGAATAGTCTTGTCCTTAACTTATCATGGTTAGCCCGGATTATCCCAATGTACAAAATACGGGATATAACACATAACTTATTGAAATCTCCTTCTATTATTAACTATCTGGAATCAATGACGGGAGGTTTGTTTGTGACCAGATTTGTTGATTGCCACTTCGATAGCAAATATTGCTTTTGCCCTTTGAAGGATTATTTTGAGAACTCTTATTATTCCCTTGCTGATAATGATCACTACTATGACAATTATTATTCTGTCCTTTGCCACGCCCACATTTATTTATACGGTCCTGATTATTATTTAGTCTTCTTTCAAACTTTTGATCTTTCGCTACCGCATTCGCTTCTAGAATGGAGCAGATCTAGTGGGACAAGCTTCATGATTTTTCATTAAAAGGCATTATGTTCCTCAGCCACCAGAAGCCATGAGATCAACTCAGAATATTTGTGAAAACCTTTCTGACGGTATTGCTGTTGTACACAATATTTGAGGCATGATCTTGCTTGCTTTGTGTTCCTTAACCCTTGTTTCCAACAAACCAGGAAAATAACTTTGTGTTGATCAAATAGTTCCTCATCTTCTTATGTTTGAAGGGCTTGTTCATGCCCCTCACATTCCACACTATCCAATGCATTTAATTTTCTTTCTCCCATCAGGAAGCTTAACTACAACCTGTATACTCTCATGACCACCAGCCAAGGGAGAAAAAGGATTTACTCTTTATCTGAGGCCTTTACATTAGTGTGGGACTAGTGCCATGTCGTACTGAGTGACCCACTGTAGGATACTGGTTTATACCAGCAATGCTCACATTGACCCCTTGATTCTTGCTCAAGTTAGTCTGTGCCATCTCATGCTTCTTAACAACTCCGACCTTTGTCTGTGGCATCCCAGTTTTTTGTTTATCAACCATTGCAGTATAAGTGATATCACCATTGTTCCCTCCTTGTGTTTGACTAGCTGGTTGCCTCTTGTTAGAAAGTTGTTGTAGTGGCTCCACACTCTTGTCAATCCTTGTAGCAGTAGGTTGTTGAGTGCTAGTTGAAGGTCCAGGATCAGAAGTTTGTGGTCTTCCTATCCACCTCTGAACTAGCTGTCTCCTAAGTGTTTTGCCTTACTGCTTTGGATTATTCTGAACTTGAGTATTAGCTTGTGGCCCTTTCTTTGTATCCTTTACACAAATATGTCAATACTTTAAAAAGCATTTAGGATAGAATTTAGGACACCATTCATATGCAACATCTTGGGTGAAGGAGTTGCCCTAGGAATATACAATTTCAATTGACTTAATGCATATGCAGCCCCTTGAACTTGTCCTTTTTTTCATTTTGGTGCCTTAACTAAGCGTTGTTCCTATTGAACCCCTGAACTTGTCCTTAAGTGTATCTATCAAACACAATCTGACTTAAATAATATTTTATCTTCAATGTAGCAACATGCTAATATATATTCTAATTTAATTATGCCATCGTTTAGCTAAGATTAGCTGCAATTGAGAGGGAAAAAATGAGTAAGCTCTTAATTAAGCTGGCAGTGGAAGAGCTGAACCAGCAGAAACTGACATACCCATGACCTAAAGAATAGATTACCATATGTCTAAAATATTACTTCACCTTCATTACCACAATTTAATTTTTGCTTTTAATAAAAATCAAATTTAGAGGGTTTGATAGACACACTTGATGACGAGTTCAAGGGTTCAATAGGAATAACACTTAGTTGAGGTGCCAAAATAGAAAAAAGGGACAAGTTTAGGGGGCCGCATATGCATTAGGCCATTTCAATTTCTCTTGGAAGCTCTTGTGTAACATCCATGTCAACAAGTACCCCAGCCTCTATTCTGCTTTGATGTACATTCATCCGCAAACAAAGGATCACCCAACCTACTATCAATATTACCTAGTGTCCTAGGTCTGCAATAGCTCATTGGTAGGGTAGGGAATTTCACCAATAGAGGCATAGTTCTAGGATAGTTGTTTGAGTTAAAAATCGTACTTTTCCCAAATAGTTAAATTCGTATTAAAAGTTAAATAAGGTTAACTACAATTGGTAGTAATTTGATAAAGATGGTTGAATTAACACAAGCGAGTTATTTAAGGTTGATAAAGAATAAGTAAACAAAGGAAAAAAGTAAACTTATGTTAAACAAAGGAAAAAAATAACCTTATGTCAACTGTGATGAATAGCAGTAATGGATTTCTCCTTTGCCAAGAATGAACAAGAGCTTGATGATAAGAGAATCAGAATAATAATAAGCAGAAAGTAATCAATAATAATGTCCTTTCTTTCAGTAAGTATTTGATGCCCAGATATACAAGTGGAAGTACTATTTATAGGTATCTGGTCCTATCTGGTGACTTTCCCGTTGTGTGTATGTAACGGCAATCATTAATTGCTGAATTAATGATTGTCATTTAATTCCTTGAATCTGGCTGTCAGAAACCGTTTCGCTGTTACTACATTAACTCTATTTAATGCGTAATCAGGTGTGTCTCGTATGATGTTCCCGTTGATGTTCTTTTCGTTAACTACATCTTCGGTATCAACTACCTCTTCATAAATGTTGTGCTCGGCATTACCATTAGATCTTTCCACGTCATTGTATTTAACTGACACGTGTCAACTAAATGTTGGTCCACGTGTCAGGCTTGATTTTCAGCCATACAATAGTCCTCATGAATATCAAACTCCAGAGTCCAAAATTTCAAAATGAGAGGCATACTGTTCATTGTATAAGTACCAGCAAACATAATTTCGTCTCTATCCTTTGAAATTGGAAATCTGATAATATAGCATCCCTCGTCATGGTAATACACTTCAGGGAGCCCAAGACTTTTGTAACCCCAAAATAAATTTTTGGAACCAAAATAACCCATTAAAAAAAAAAAGAACATAAATAGGCTTCACGCACAGATTATGTGCGTAAAAGGACCAAAGTGTAGTTTTACACTAAACTTCCTTTTACGCACAGAATATGTGCGTAAAAGAGCCAAATACCCCACCCCAGCCTTTATTCTTTGGAAATCAAACTGAAAATTAAGCTTTTTTCCATACTCTGACTGAAAATTAGTCACGTTTCAAAACACCGGAATATAAATATTTTATATAGAACTTAATATCTTTTTTAGCGTACAATAATGTCGACTTTCATTACATCAGGTATACCTATATGTTTGGATCGTCGTTTTAGGGGTTGTAAAGTGCTCCGAAGTAAGTTTGGAAACTTGTTATCTTTTTAAGTTTTTTTGGTACTTTGACCGAAGATTAGTCACGTTTCAAAACGTCGGAATATAAATATTTTATATAGAACTTAATATTTTTTTTAGCGTACAATAATGTCGTTCCATTACATCAAGTATACATATATGTTTGGATCGTCGTTTTAGGGGTTGTAAAGTGCTCCGAAATAAGTTTGGAAACTTGTTATCTTTAAGTTTAATTGTCATATTTTATAGGGTTTTAATTAATCTAGGACGTCGCATGAGTTATTAATAATCGACAATAAATACTAAAATAACTAATTATCATTAAAAAAAATAATACCCAAAAATATATATAATATTAACAGAAAATATACATTTTATTTACAAATACACAATCTCCTAACGCCTAAGGCCAACCCCACCACCCTCACTATCATCAGGATCCTCTCTCCTCCTCTTAATGACAGGATGATCTATGCCATGATCATCCTTTCTTCCCTTCTTCAGGCCCTTGGTGAAAATATGCTTCCTGTGGGAGACGGCGGCGGTCTCCACCTGAGTAGCCTCTGTAGATGCCTCAGGAGATGACTCAATCGGAGGAGACTGGACCACAGGAGCAGAAGAATGAACCTGAAATAACATATAAACAATTTAATGTTTCATAAACTAAACATGAAATAACATATAAACAATTATTTAATAAATTATTTCTTTGTAAAAAAACAAACTGCGTGTGTCGACGGCCTCCTGAGATGGCTGGTCAGAGGGCTCCTTAGCTGGCTTCTCAACTGTCTCCTGAGCGCTACCCACAGCTGTAGCTGGAGGTGGAGACGGGTCAATCTGGACAGGCAGAGATGGGTCCACAAGCACAGAAGAATGAACCTATAATACATGTAAATAATTTAGTTTAGATAAATAAAATAATTAATTAATACATTATTTTATTGTAAAAAAACAAACCTGTGTGTCGACGGGCTCCTGAGATGACATGTGAGAGGGCTCCTGAGCGGCCCGGGAGCCGGAGATGCAGATGGTGTCGTGGGCCCGGCTGTAGAACGAAGAAAGTAGTCATCGAAAATAATATCCAAGTCCTTATCTCCGCCTCCCATATGTAGATCACCAACTGGCACCTGCGGAAATGATGCCCAAGGATCATAATATGGGAACATCTCTACGCGCATATCTGAGTCCTTCAGAAGTCGACGGCCTGGAAGAAGAAGGGGTATACGCGTGGCGACGGAGCACTCGACGGGCTATATCGTCGAGCTCATCTACTAGACCTCTGCGCGGCCCCGACCTCACCCGACCCGACCGCCACGCCCGGCCCCCTCTGTCACTCCTTTCGCACCTCGGGGAATACCCTCTGGTACATCCTCATCGACACGATGCCACTCCTGTGCCTGTGTCATACCAGTGTCGGTAAGATGAACTATCCGTGCCGCATATGCCGCTATCCCGGGGTCGGTGGACTCCGTAAGGGGAATGCTCTCATGGCGTATCATCAGAGTCATCCGTAGCTGCATATATTTGCAAATTTTAAGAATTGAATAAATTCATAAATTAATACATAATAAGACGACGATTGAATAAACTTATCAACGCCTCGTACGCTCCTGAGAGTGATGCATATCCTCGGCCATCAGGACACGGCGTCGAGGGGTTGGCAATCAAGGAGCGAGTGATATGCATGTACCAAGTCATGTACTCATGGACCGGAGTGTCATGTCCGACCGCCGCTAGAGTCGTCATCCTCGCATTCCATGCATTGACTTCCTGGTGTATACGCACCCGCCATGTCGCATTGTCGATCAAACGCTCGTCCCTGGTGTAGTGGTAGTGCTCTCAATGTGTAGCCGCGGGTATGTTCTGCATATGCCCAAACCGCTGTAATACACGGTCGGGTGCATGATGCTTAACGATGTCCATATGGAGGAATGGACACCGTGCAGTCCACATGTGCTCACAAGCCCTACAAAACGCAGGCAGCTGACCCAAAATCTGATCATACGGCGTCCATATGAAAGCCTATAAGCAGATTTCAACTAGTTAACAATAAAAGACTAACAAAATCTGATCATATGGCGACCATATTAAATCAAAAAAACTTACCTTGGGCGTCGTCATGCGGTCTAACTAATCCCTAAACGGGAGAATGACATGGTGCGTCTCCACACCTCTGGTACAGCCTCGCGACCATCTCCGCACGTATGGCATATCCTCAGCAACATAGTCATCGGGAGGGTGAGCAGCTATGGGCTGAAAAGGTCTCAACCTAGTCCACACCCATATCTGTCATAGTCATCAAAAAAATTATTTATCAGTCGTCGTTTCCAAAAAAATATATTTAGTGTTTTACCTGCACACACTTAAATATATTACCTGAAGAAGAGGGCTAAATGCAGCGACCTCAACCCTCTCGCCCATAGAGGCTCGATCAAATCCTCTGTACATGTAAGCCAGAACAGCGGCGCCCCAAATATAACATCCCAGCTGCTCTAGGTCCTCAATAAAGAGCAGATACCTAATGCTCATATCCGCACCCGACGTGTTCGGGAACATGATGCCCCCGAATATGATGAAAAGATATAAGCGAGCACGTCGGTCAACCTCAGCCTGTAGCGTCGCCTCGCCAATCGGATGCTGCAGATCTACTAGGCGCAAGTGAGCATGGAGGGAGGACCGCAACAACCGACTTCGTCCACGCATATCCTCTCGCAGGCTCGAAACCCGGGAGCCTAGCCATCTCCTGACGATACGGCAGCATCTCCGGAGGCTCCACTCTATACAATGCCTATCCATCAATCTGTAGACCATAAATCACCTCGACATCCTGCAGGGTGATGGTAGCCTCGCCAATACGGAGATGAAATGTATGGGTCTCCGGTCGCCAGCGCTCAATCATAGCTGTCACTAGAGCCCTATCGTACACAAGCCGACCAACCTCGATGCACAGGTAGATACCGCCCCGACGTAGTATATCTATGACACGGGGATGTGGGGGAATAGCCTCTAGAATATCCCATGATGACTCCCCCAAACGGGTACGGACCACTCTCTTGGAGGATACTGGGGTGCATCCCATACATACTGGGACCTATGCTCATGCTGTAGATAAAGTACCTCTCTGTTGTCGAAAGGTCCCGGCTCCATGGTGTTTTTAAGAATATGTCCAAGCCCATGTCTTTAAGTCTTTTAACTCTTTAAGTGTTAAATGTAAACCTACTAACAGAAGCTCATGTTAGGGTCTAATGTCTTTAACTTAAATTTTTAGCCTTTCTTTGTCAGCCATTTGATTTTAGGTTGTTTCTTCTTTCTTTTTTTTTTTTTTTTTTTTGGAATTTATACCTTTCTTTTTTCTTGTATGGATGAGTCCTAAACTTCTAATATTTTTCATATGAAAAGGACAGAGGTTGTAGATTTGGAGGTTCTTATAGAAGATACTTTAGTGACATCAGCATTTGCTGTAACTCAAGCACATGTTAATGCCCTAATACTTCTTCTGTGGGTAATCCTCCTAAAAAGCAGAAAAGAATAACTCCTTGTAGTCGAGACCCTAGCCTTGGGGATAATGATAGAAAAACATCTGAAGTTTGGGATCATTATACAAAGTTTTTTTAATAAAATGGGAGAATTGAGGGCAAATGCAAGTACCGCCCAAAGTTTGGGATCATTACACAAAGTTTTTTATTTCATATATTTTCATTTTAATTTTAGGTAGTCTTTATGTTTAATTAATATGTATGTTTGTAACAACAACTAAAAGCTCCTATGCTCTACTTTATTTCCAGTATGTGTATTAAGATGACAAAAATGGTGCAGCCACTACTAAGTTAGTTTTTAGCTCTATATGTAATAGTTCAGCAACTTTGGGTAACTTGAGTACTACACTATCACTAATAGTGAAAATGTTTCTATGATGTATGTTACACCTTAAACTATAAATAAAATTTATCGCTTGAACAAAAAAAAAAAAAAGACATGTCTTTTTCAACTTTTTAATGTTTCTTGATAAGTCTCATAGCTGTTAGTCATAAATCGAAAAATCCAACCAAACCGAACCAAACTGACAATATCCAAACCGGTGGTTATTATTTTATTTGGTTTGGTTATGGTTTTAGACATTTAAAAACCGACTAAATTAGTTTGGTTATGGTTTTAATCAATAACCGACTCAAACTAAACCATGAACACCCCAACACTCCACCCTTTCCAGACTCCGCCTGTGGAATTATATTGGGAATGTTGTTGTCGTTGTCGTTTAATATTTTTTTTTCAAAGATGATTAGATAAAGTGTAATTCTTTACCCCAAATTGCAATATAAAAGCATATCCTTTTTTCGCTGCATGATTTGGTTGAAAATACTTAAGGTTACAAAATAACAGATTTTAGATAGTACTATAGAAACATTATCATTTAAACTAATTTTATTTTTTAATCTCAAAATAAAGGAGATATGAATTACAATGACAAATCTGGCGAGAGTTCTTCAAAAATATCTGGTATAAATTATGATATGTTATCTTTTTTTCGAAAATTACTCATAAAAGCTCGTTTAAATTTGAGTATTAGTCTGATGGATCATGCTTTTAAGAGCTATAGAATAAAATAATTCATTGTGATGGTTAGATCATCCACATGTGAAACTTATATGATACATATCTCGTAATGTTATAGAACAAGATTTTTTTATCATTATCTTTGAGTGATTAACTCCGTAAAAAAATTCCTTCTAATATCACGTGCAAGAACTTGTTTAAGCATTATGATTCCAAATTTTAAAATATATATTTGAGTAGAGTTTTCCATGACTACTATTAACCTTTTGAAAACTCGAATGTATTTCTGATCAAGTATAAGTGTATCCTATTTTACTAATATATTAAGGCTACAAAATTAGAGAAACAATTAGAACATTCAATAAAGCTTTCAGTACTAGGCATTGTATTTATTTTATCATGAGAAATATTATTATCATAATGACATTACATATAAAGTTATTTTGATAAGAAAATAATAAACGTGCAAAATTACGTTAAAATGCGTGATTATATTCTAGAATTGTTGGAAAGGGCACTCTAGAGGTTTTAAAAAGGGTGTTTTATCAACAGCCTCATCATACGCATCCTTAATGCCACAATGGAAGCCTGTAAATAATCCTTCTCTACACATTTGTGCGTCCTCCGGTGTAGGCATACCATCTCTTGTCTCGACACACCACTCAATGCACAAGCAATAACAACTTTGTTCTACTGCTGGAGGGTATATTTTACAATTCACTAATGAAATAGACAATAAAAAGAAAAACACACAAATCTGCCCCAATACCATCATCCGGTCACAAGCTATCATTTTGTTCATATTTCCTGCTAAAATAAATAGTTATCCGATAACATTAAAGAGTTTCATGAGCACAATCTTAAAGAATTTATACAAAATAGAAATATAATGTTCTATTAACAGAAAGTCCACTTGTCTATAAATATATATTACCACTATAATTGGTTTTTTGAATATTTCAATTGATTATTAAATGTAGGTAGATAGATGCATGTTACGCCTAAAACACATTGGTGCTTACTTCTCTTGAAATATAAGATCTCTCAAATTAGGATTAGCTTAATTTTTGTTCCTAAAATGGCATCTAAAGTTATTTTACTAGCTCGTGAATAAATGTCATTGTTTCCCTCACTTCGCCAATTATTTTGCCTTTTTCCGAAAACTTAAATGCAGTTTAAAATAATTAACATAATAATTTTGCTAGAGCATCTATATGGTAAATTGGAGTAAGCAATTTCTTTTCAAACACTTTCAGTGTACATGAACTTAAATAAGTGCCTCCATTATCAATAAGAGACATTTGTGACCAACAAATTTCAAATGTAAAGAATGAAAATTGTGTTCCAAAAATAGAAGCATGAATAATAAGAAACAAAGAAATGTACAAAAGCAAACGAACAAATAAGACGGAGGAGTTTAAAAAGATTCTTCCATACCTTTTCTTCTAACAGCACAATAATGTATGATTCAGACTTACTGTTCGTGAAGGTAATGTTGTAGCGTATAAGTACAAGAAGCAATTGATAGAACTTAGACATTTAATAAACGTTATGGATGAAATAAATATCTTTGTTAATTTTAATTAAGGGCTAAAAAAGCTCTTATGTTCAGATGAATCACTTATTTGGTCCCTCTTCACTCAATAGTTTCGAAAGAGACATTAATGAAGTCTCATTAATATGAGAAAAAAACTGCTAACAATTTAATAACAACACACTTTTCTTTAATGACCAGAAATGACATTAGTATGTTACTATAACCTTGATGTTCCTCACAATTCTCAAGTTAATTTCCAATATCTCTTTTGAAACTCCTTGATAGAAATTACACCACAGTGAAGAGAGATATTAAAAGAATGAATTATTTGTCCAAAAAATTGAAAGTCAATTGTATTGTTATGTACTTATAAACTTGCATTACTATTTGAATCATATCAATCAGAAGCACTATAGGTGAAGTTCATATTTCAATTAACTACTACAATTGTTCTTTGTCTTCATATGATTTGTAAAGTTTAGCGACAACTAGTTTTCTAATTATAGATAATTTTTCATTCTGGAGGGAATTCTTCAAAACTTTATAGTACAAAAGATATGTTCTATATTTTTTCTGAAAAAATATTGATAAAAGCCTGTTGAAATTTTGAGTAATTAGTTTAGTGGACCATGCATGATTAGGGGTGTACATGGACTGGATTGGTTCGGATTTTTCAACTACCAAATCAAACCAATTGCATCGGGTTTCTAAATTTATAAACCAAATCAACAAAATTCGGGTTTTTTCAGCTTCGGGTTTTCTCGGGTTATTCGGCTTTTTCGAGTTTTTCGGGTTTTTTACCAAAAAAAGTCTTCATAAAAAACATATGACTTTTATTTCAAATATTTCTTTAGTCCTGATAAGATACAACTATATAACTAAGGTGTTTCTTAAGAAAATAACACAATATGTGAAATGGGTGATGACATCGTATTAAAATATTCAACAAAAAAGATAATAAAATCGGTTAGAATAAGCATTGCTAATTAATAGGCCATAAAGAAAACGACTTTAATCTAAATACTAAGTTATGCTAAAATAAGTACAATTAATAAATATTAATTACATGACAGAGAAAAAAATTAAGCTATGTATTTTTACGCTCTAAACCAATTATGCAAAACTAAAGAATAGATATCCAACATTACTGTCATTCCTAGTATTAGAATTGAATTTCTTTTGTTAGCATTAGTGTTGAGTTAGCTTTACTTTATTTGAGTTACTAATATCCATGGGATATAAAACTGATTGACATTCAAAATTCTAAGTACAAGCTTAAAATAATATGATAAAAGATAAAAAACTATGAAGAAATTTAAGAAATAGTGACAAATTACATTACAAATAAATATTTTTATGTATAAAATATTTTTTAAAATCGAATACACGTAATGTCGGGTCGGTTTGGTTTGGTTTTGACTTTTTTTAGCTAAAACCAAAACAAACCAATTATTATTGGTTTTTTTTTTCAACACCAAACCAAGTCAAACCAAACCACTAGTCCGGTTTTTTTCTCGGTTTATCAGTTTGGTGCGGTTTGCCGGTTTGCTTTGTACACCCCTAGTACTAGTCACCAACAGCTTCTGCAATTGTCTACACAGATACAATGTTACAACAAAATCTATTATTAACTCAAAAATAAAAACTAAGAATGATAGACACATGATAAAATTCAACAACAAACAAAGTGCATGTATTCAAACTTTACATGGATATATAACACCAAAGAAAGATTACCCTATTAAATATTCTTGGAGAGGTAACATTGAACCAATAGCTCATCTGTACAATTCGTGCATGAGTGTGACAAGAAGTGATGAAATAACCTCTCGTATAACAAGGATGAGTCCCCAGAATATCTTCAAGAACTCCAATCCAAAAGCTATATCAAAAGAAGAAAACAAATGAAAAAAATATCGAGAATTAGAGGAGAAAAAGTGTCATTTATACTTGTGTGATTTGAAAGGTATGGATTAATCGATCACTAGAAAAATGCTAACCTTGAATAATTATACGCTGGCTAAACGTGCAATTACTTATTAAACGCTTGCAATGATCCCAGGCACCATAAGGATCGAGATATTTAGGAACCAAAATGTTGCTAATCTTTAAAAAAAAAAAAAAAAAATTAGATTTTATCGAAACGGAAGAAGAAAATTACTTTAAAAAATTCTTAAAACCAGAGAAATTAGTGTTTGTCTCCTCAGCCTGCCAATAGTCATATGCTGAATTGATTATAAAAAGTGGAGTCTCAACATATGGAACAACATGCTGAGGGAAGAAGCATTGCACCATCATTAAGGAAAACTAATATTATAATTAGCGGGCAATATGAAATTAGCATAAGGAAAAGATTTTTGTTTCCAAAAATTAAACTCGTACACACCAAACTTGGTTCCATTGCGGATGTGCAAGATAGAGGCAAATTTTTAGCCGATCCCTGAAATGATAGGAAAGAGAAATATTACAGTAAAGCAAAATAATATAACCTGCATCTACTTGTTAAGCATATATTTATTAGTACCAATAAAACAAAAAACACGATGAGACTCACATGCAAAGTAACAACTTTGTGATACGTCTCTTGAATATTTGGAGTACCAGAGATTGTCAACCTGCATGAACAAATCATGAAACACTTTATCAGTTCCAATGGCCGATCTATACAGTTAAATGATCAATAAGACGATGGAAGAAGAGCTTACGCATTGATGAAGAAGCCTGCGTTTGCAACACACTTTACATTGGCATCATTTGGAAGGATGTATTCGAACTTGTCGCAGTTCAAAATTGTAGCCAACCCTCCGGCAGAAGTTCCACTCAGGATTGCCTAAACGTTGTGTTTTTGTTTTTAATTTTGCGTTTCTGAAAAGTATAGTACGTCACTTGTAATTATAAATATTCAATAGGATCTTACATTTTTAGCGTTTTGCATTCTTTTGCTCCATAAATCTTCCAGAACAGCTCTAAACAGTCTTGCTCCTCTGAAAAAAAAAGCTTGTTCTCCTAATATAGATTTGGCATTTCAAATCAGAAAAAAAAAAATTACAGTACAGTAATTATGATTTATGACACATGTAGTTACGTTCTACTTACTGGATCAACTTCTTCCACATCTCCCGTAAAAGATGATCCATCACAGTAACTCACCCACACCCTGTTCCAGTTGTAAAAGTCTACAAAGAAAAAGTGGGTAAAAATCTATATATGCACCCAAAGAAAGAAAGAACATAATAGTAGCAGGTTTGAACTGAAATATGAGGTTCACCTGGATTTTCTTGGGGAGTATTATGAAGTATCCCACCAAACAGAATTTGGCTATCCATTTTCGTGGAAGAACCATGTGACGAATTTACATGATTTTGGCAATCAGGGATGCTTTCACACCACCCACCGCCCTATAGAATATGAAATATCTCCACGGTTAAAAACAGAATAAAATGTACAATGAAGACTACAAGTAAATAATTAAACAAAAAGAAGAACTAACTGCAAGGAAGATAATCCAGTTGGAAAGTCCGGTATCAAATCCCTTGTCAAGATAATATGCGGGTGGGCTCCCATCAAGGCACACTGTTAACTCAAAAACAGTTGAGGAAACAAGTCATTAAAACAATTCTCTTTACTTTTACTACGTACTACTTCAGGAAGCAGGGGAAGCATTGTACAGTCAATTATTTTACCAGCGCCTTGTGCTGTGGCACTTTCGATTATGGTGATGTTGATTGTTAGTGCATCTCCGGCTCCAAGCAATATTGCTAGCAAAGTAAATAGTAGAAAGGTTTCCATCCTGCACATTAATGATGAAACTGTGGATTCATGGATTGCTTAAAAAATGAGACTACTCATAATTTTGGTATGATCGAGCATGCACCTATAAGTAAAATATGGTCATAACTTAGAAAGATCGCAGTTAGAATTGAACGTAAACGTACAGAACTTTGATATCTTAATTGCAGGTATCTAATGACATCTCAAAAGTATATCCATAAATTCATCTTTTATTGGTTGAAAAAATAAAAGCAACTTTGAAGCAAAATATGCAGCTCCGGTGTTTAAAGACTCTAGCTCTTTCTAGATTTGAAGCCAAATTGCAGTGTGAATCATTTAGGCAAAAGGAAATTCTTACATTTTATTTAACAAATAGGAAAAGTGATGTTAAACCTTTGAAATATAGACAGAAAAGATGAAAATTAGTTTATCCTCCCAGCCGGATTATCTGAAACAGCCGGATTATCTGAAACCGTGACAGAAACAACTTTTTGAAAAATATTGTGGAAACTAATTTCACGGTAGCATCCAAATCCCGAGCCAAAACCAAGAGATGTAGTATTATCTGGCTTGGGACAGATTCAAAATATGGATAGTTCCTTCAAATAAAAGAAAAGAGATGGAAAAACATTCATATATATATATAGAAGGAAATTCATGATGACAACCAAAAGGCAAAATGCACAAGTTAGTACTCCTCACTTTGGTATCAAGCAAACTTGTTCTTCTTAGAAGGGGAGAGATGAAGCAAAACAAATGAGGATTTAGAGGTGAGTGAAATGGTCTGATTTCGGCTCTATTTGTAGTCAAGTAGACAAGTAATGCATGTGCCTATCTCCATCACTTATTTACTTATTTTCTTCTCTCTTTGAACAAATCCACATGGCCAATTAATGAAATTCTTTTGAAAAGGTCATCCTATGTACTGCTGCTGTATGTTAGAGATTGATGTTTTTGGCAATGAAATCATGAACTGTTTATCCTACAAGGACCGTTCTATGTAATGCTACTAGTATTAATATACAAATAACTTCTTTTGCATTAAAAAAAAAAAATACTTGTTTAGTAGAAACTTATACTACTCAACCACAGAATTCAACCTCTTCATATCGTCAATCAAAAATTCACATCTTGAATTATCACTGATGACCTCTTCTATTAACAGGCAATAAGTACATGCTACATCACAAGTGATGTATGTTATTAAATCTAAAATTCAATATTCCTTTATTGAAATTGAAGAATTGTCTGAACATATGCTATGCTTTAAATGAATTTTTTTGACAAAAATCTGCATAATGAGTGCTTATTTTCACCTCATTGCATTTTCAGATTGGCCAGAGGAAACTTATGGCCTGACTGCCTTAATAGACGTAGGCATTTTAAATTAATCATTAATAAATGAAGTAAGGATTAAGTGGTATATTTTTTACGTATTTTAAATTAATCATTATTTTTTAATTAATCTCTAATACGTAGTATTAGTTATTTAATCTTTTACCCAGAAATTATACAAAGGATTGAATCCTAAACTAAGGATTTTCAATTTCTAATTAGCAAATAAATAAATTAACAATTAAAGATATAAAGATTAATAATTAACAAATCAAAAAATTAACAATTAGCTAGCAAACAATTAGCATATAATTATTAAATAAAGCGAGAAACTAACTAATCAAATAATTAACAAATAAACAATTGGCTTAACAAAAACTAAAAAAATAATTAGCTAGTCTAACAATTGAAATAACTAAACTAACAATTACCAAATACTAAATAAGCAACTAATAAACAATTAACAAATTAACAACAACTAAACAAAAAAAAAATTTAAAAAAAATGAAAAAACGCAGTGAAAACGTTTTTGCGCTAAAAAAAGTGCGTAATTTTTTATTTTTTTTCCATATTCACACAATAGTAATGCTGAGGTTAATAAATTAACAATTAACAACAAATGAAGAAAAAAAAATTTAAATGAAAAACGGGCTGAAAACAGCCCTTTTACGCACAAAAAAAGTGCGTAAAAGTATTTTTTTCGTCCACATCATAATGCTTAGGTTAATAATGTAATAGAAAAATCGTAGTGAAATACCTAGATTGAAGATTTGATTTTGAGTTTTTGAATTGAATTATACGCTGCTTTATTGCGAAGAAACTTATTCCTAGACTTCAATATACCACTTTTGGGTTGGAAATCGACAAGAAAACGATGTTTTTGATCGCGTGGGACCTCGGAAAGGGACCTTCAATGGCTGATTTTCGTTTTATTTTTCGAATTCGGGGGGACCAGTGGGGAAGACGACGGGCCCGATATATTTGGCTCTTTTACGCACATATTCTGTGCGCAAAAGGAAGTTTGGTGTAAAACTACACTTTGGTCGCTACGTACGCACGTAATACGTACGTGAAGTCTATTTACGTTCTTTTTTTTTTTTTAAATGGGTTATTTTGGTTCCAAAAATTTATTTTGGGGTTACAAAAGTCTTGGGCTCCACTTTAGGACATGCCACAGTATTCTCTGTCCTGTGGTCAAACCAAAGGTTACCCAACACCAAAAAAAGCTAAAAATTATATTACCGTGATTTTTTATAACTTGAAATAAAAATACGTATTTAGCTATAATATTGCATTTTAAATAATTTATTATGAGAAAAAGATTCCTAATTTGTTGCATAATTTTAAATGTGTGGCAAAAATTTATAATTAGCTATGAATTTCTCTTAGCAACAACTTTTTGATGTTTCGGTAATTATTGCCACGATAATTAGTAATTGTAGCAAAAATAAGGAATTTAGCATTGTCAATTTGATTTTTGTGGCTAAGAAATGTTACGATATTATAATAATAAAGTTTGCGGGTACTCTTAGGTACCTACAAAATTTTGAAGTTCATATCTAAACCTGTTAACCGGTTACAACCGGACCGGACCGGTAACCGATTAAAGGTTAAAAAATCGGAACCGGTTAACCGGTTAAAAACCTGAAACCGGACCGGTCCGGTTCAAACATGTCCAAAACCTCTTCTTTTTTTTTTGTATAGTATATATATATTATAATATTTATTAGTATATTGTAGGTATATTTACATATGTTATATAAGTTTATATATTTACTGACTAACGGGCTAACGACAGTCGGCAATACGGCATATACGTGTATGTGTGTGTGTATATATATATATATATATATATATACTTATAACTTATATATTATAACTTAAGTTATTTATAGCTTAATTTTTTTCTAAGTTTATAAATTCGTATATTCGTGTGTGTGTGTGTGTATATATATATATGTTTAAGTTATATGTATACTATATATACTTATATATTATAACTTAAGTTATTTATAGCTTAATTTTTTTCTAAGTTTATAAATTCGTATTTTATAAATTAAGTATATTTATATTATAAGTATATTCTTAGTATATTTTAGTTATTTTTCAAGTATATAACTTTCTAGTTTTTAATTTAAGTAGATGTATATTATAAGTATATTCTTAGTATATTTTAGGTATATTCCTAACTTAATATAAGTAAAAATATGAACACAAGTAAATAGAAGAAAGCTCAATGAGCCATATATTTTATTCATTCTTGGATAACATTTATTTGCAAGTTGTAGTTTTTTTGAACTTGCAAATAATACATGAGTTGCAAAGAAATAGTAGAATAATAAAATCACCAATTCTCAATCATTTGATTAATTTCCCCCATATAATATTCGGCCATGGAGATATCTTCAAAGTCTTCCATTTGGTCCGGTCCACTTGCTATCAAATCTTCAATCTCTTCCTCTTCGCCTTCCTCACTTCTAAGTTTTGGTTGCGTCGCTCCGATCTAATCCAATCGTGAATGCACACTAGTACTTGCAAGCTAAAGCCGGATAATGAGTGTCTATAGTCTCCAATTTGTTGTCTTCCTTCGCTAAATGCACTCTCCGAAGCCACGGTTGATACTTGAACCGTAAGGATATCTCGAGCCATTCTTGAGAGTATCGGATGACTTGCCTTGTACTTCTTCCACTATGCTAAGACGTCCAATTCATCTAGTTCCTTGATATCCACATTTGGCTGCATCAAATAAAAGTTATATTCATCAAAGTTTGCATTACAAGAAGGAGTTGGATGTGAATGTAAAACTTTTAAATGCAACAAACCCGACAAGCCCTTTTTGCTACTTTGAGAAGTAGTAGGGCGTGGAGCAACCGGTGTAGCATGTTCTTCCAAATTAGAATAATGAGTAAAACTTTTCTAAACTCGGCATCAATAGCGAGTTCAGCTAAAGATGGTTGAACTCCCTCTTCAATTTCTAAAAATGTATAAATCTGACCAACCAATGCTCTAGTATAAGACACTTTTAAACAAGGATTTAAAAGAGAACCCAATATAAATAAAGTTAGGATGGGGAAAAAATACTTCTCAAATTTTGTTGTCATATCAAAAATAGCCTCTTGATAACCGGGTTTATATTTATACTCTTGTAAAACTCTAGCTATTTCCGCTAAGTAAGCTAAAATTCCGGTTACCGTGGGATAGAATTGTTTAGAAAAAGCAAGAGTACGTTGCATTATAAAAATTTCTAAGAGTTTAACACATTCCTTAACATCTTCCCAATGCGTAAAATTTAACCAATCATCATTATTAATATTATATTTGTTGTGAACTTGTTGTATGGAAATCCTATACTCATATGCTTGTTGTAGCATAATGTAAGTGTAGTTCCACCTAGTCTCAATTTCTATTTGAATTTTTCTAGGTCTAAGGTTATTTTCCACACAACAATTCTTAAAATCTCTAAGTCTTCCCCTATTAGCATTACAAAAAAGAAACGCAACCGCATCTCTAACTTTTTGAATAGAATCGTCAAAGCATACAAGACCATCTTTAACAATTAAGTTTAAAATGTGACAACTTCATCTCACATGAAAAATATTTTTTAGCGGAGGGTTTAATTCTCTTTTTAAAAGACCAATCGCCTTTGTATTATTAGAAGCATTATCTAAAGCAATACAAAGTGTTTTTCTATAAATGTTAAAAAATCTCATAATAGTAGACATTGAATCCGCTAAAAAATTTCCATCGTGACAACCTTTCCCTTCATCATATAAAAAAGCTATAATTCTTTTTTGCATAACCCAATTATCATCAACCCAATGACATATAATAGCAAAAAAAATCTAACTTGTTAAGACTAAGACCCAAATCAGCGGTAAGAGAAACATTACAATTTAAAGAATTAAATACATGGCGCAAATAAAATATATATTTTTTATACAAATCTATAACATCCGCTCTACAAATACTTCTAGGAATACCCTCAAATAACGGATTATAACAATGTTGAATGTAAGTAACAAACCCCAAACCCGAAGGAAAGGAAAATGGTAAACAATCATAAGCTACCATTTTAGCTATTTCTACACGCTCTTTTTTCTTGTCATACATAAAATTTTTACCGGTTCGTGGGTCTATCGTCATTTGAATACCCCCACATTTGAACCCACTGCTCTCCCCAAACATCCATATGTTTCTTTCTCATATGACCATTTAGTGTACCCGTTCCACCATCTCCTTTAGTTCCATGCCTAAAAGCAAATACTTGTTTACATATGTTACATTTAAGCGTTTGGCTTTCCTTATCCTTAGTCATAAAATTCCAAATTTTAGCGGTTGGCTTACGAGTTCTAGGCGGTTTATCTTGTGTATGTGATTGTGCAGGACCCGTATCTCCTATGGGATTTTCGAGGGCTTGTGTTTCATCATCATTAAAAGTGTCGGTATAATGTTGTTGCATTGCCTCATGACCTAAAAGTGGATTATTTCCACCAACATCAATACCTAAATTAGGTGTTTCTTCCACAAATGTCTCATTAAGCCCACTTTAACAATACACTACTAGTCGCCTCGTCTAAATCTAACCGCCATTATTAAATAGAAATAATTTAAATCACACTCAAATAAATCACAAGAAAATAAATTGTAATAAATTAAATTGATAGAATTAAATTGCGTAAATTAAATTGCTAAAAATAAAGATAGAGTTGGAACGAAAGTACCAAATTGCCGGACTAATTTTCAACAAAGTGAAGGCGGCTAGAATTGCAAATCCACCAAAGCTACTTCAGATTGTTGCAAAATCACCAACTCCACCAACAATATTATAATTGCAAAATTAATAATTGAAACTATAATAAGACTTTATAATATTTATTTGAGAGAAATTTAAAGTGGCTAATTGTTGCAAAGTAACTATAATTGAGAGATTGAGATTTGAGAGAAAGAGAAGAGTGAATTGGTGTGGATTAAAATGAAAATGGAGAGGGGTTTATATAGGGGTAGGGGATGGGTTAAAGTGTTTAAAAAAAAAGTTTGGGAGGGGGGGCAAAATATGGGTTTGGGACCGTTTGGCAACGACCATTTTTGCAAATGGACCGTTGGCCAACGGTCCAAATTAGCAGCCCAATGGCTACAATTAAAAAAAAAAAAATTATTCGACCGGTTTAACCGGTCCGGTTCCGGTTTTACCGGTTCCAGTTCCAAAAAAATAGAAACCGGACCGGTAGTTAATATACGGTTAACCGGAACCGGTTGAACCATTTTACCGGTCCGGTTACCGGTTTAAACCGGTTAACCCGAACCGATTGACGGGTTTATTTTTGATCGAAGAGAAAACGATGTTTTTGATCACGTGGGACTTCGGAAAGGGACCTTTAATGGCTGATTTTTGTTTTATTTTTCAAATTCGGGGGGACCAGTGGGGAACACGACGGGCCCGATATATTTGGCTCTTTTACGCACATATTCTGTGCGTAAAAGGAAGTTTGGTGTAAAACTACACTTTGGTCCTTTTACGCACATAATCTGTGCAAGAAGCCTATTTACGTTCTTTTTTTTTTTAATGGGTTATTTTGGGGTTACAAAAGTCTTGGGCTCCACTTCAGGACATGCCACAGTATTCTCTGTCCTGTGGTCAAACCAAAAGTTACCCAAAACCAAAAAAAGCTAAAAATTATATTACCGTGATTTTTTATAACTTGAAATAAAAATACGTATTTAGCTATAATATTCCATTTTAAATAATTTATTATGAGAAAAAGATTCCTAATTTGTTGCATAATTTTAAATGTGTGGCAAAAATTTATAATTAGCTATGAATTTCTCTTAGCAACAACTTTTTGATGTTTCGGTAATTATTGCCACGATAATTAGTAATTGTAGCAAAAATAAGGAATTTAGCATTGTCAATTTGATTTTTCTGACTAAGAAATGTTACGATATTATAATAATAAAGTTTGCGGGTACTCTTAGGTACCTACAAAATTTTGATGTTCATATCCATAACTGCAAGTACGTGTTTGCATATAAATAGTGTTCTAGGGTGTTGTTCCCAGTTATGGATATGTAACATCAAAATTTTGTAGGTACCCAATAGCTCATTGATGTTGATAGAATGGTCTTAACATTAATTATGGAAATGTGGTCATTCTTGCCCGATCTTCCCCGTACGAGCTAAATATGATTATGTTTGTAGTAGTTCTCTCAAACAAAGAATGATATTGTACTTATTTAATACGGAAAAGGGCTAAATATACCCCTGTACTATAAGAAAAAGGTCAAATATCTTTCAACATTATATTTTGGGTCTAAATATCTTTCTTTATTATCTTTAAGACAAAATATCACTCCACCGTTAAAGTTATCCTTGGACATCCTATCCTACGTGGCATGATATTTAATGAAATAGATGCCACGTGGCATTACTGCCTCGTCACCCCTAACCCATTTTATTCCTCCTATCTTCCACCACTAAAATTTTCATCCCTAGTAAGGGTATATGAAAAATCCGAGGTGACGCTTAAGGAATAATGGTTGTGGACCATTAGCAGTTTTGCATCATTAGCAACCAACCACCTGAAAACACTATTGAACCGCTACTGCTTCACAATTCTCAGCCACCTCTCAACCGGATCCGTCGACTCATGCAATCAAAAGTCCACTTAAGTTACCTATTTTAATAGTGTCGTCACATATTCAATAAAATAACGGAACAATGAATTATAATTTAATATACCCTGAAAATCATTATGTATATTAATCATTATTCAACATATACATGGTTAAAGAATTAGGTACCACGTATATTCAAATAATATAATATAACAGACCAGTAGTATATTACTATTTAATACTAGGCAGAATGGATAAAAAAATTCTAGAGCTCTAACTACATGGTTATAATAGAGGAAATGGTGGTGGAGGGTGAAAATTTTAGTGGTGAAAGATGGGAGAAATAAAATGGGTTAGGGGTGATGAGGTGGCAATGCCACGTGGCATCCACCTCATCAAATATCATTGCCACGTAGGATAGGATACCCAAAGTGGACAACTTTAACGGTGGAGGGGTATATTTATGCCCAAAGTATGACGATAAGGGTATATTTCGACCCAAAGTATAACGAGGGGTATATTTGGCCCTTTTCCAATAGTACAGGGGTATATTTGGCCCTTTTCCGTATTTAGAACTCCTAAGTTAAGCGTGTTTGGGCGAGAGTATTAATAGGATGGGTGACCCCATGAGAAGTCCTTGCGTTGCATCCCTCCTTTTGTCGCTTATTTATGTCTATTTAAATTATATTTTACTTTAAAAAAAGGGAAAAGGGTCAAAAATATTCCTCTACTTTGAGAAAATGACTAAAAATATCCTCCGTTACAAATTTGGGTCAAAAGTATCCCTCCCGTCATTAAAGTTTTCAAATATACCCTTGTCCTGACGGAAATCCCCCAAGATAATCCGATTTCATTTTTTAAAACCTCCTCCATCATTTAAACCCGACCCAACTAAATAATAACCCATACGATCCCTTTATTCCCCCAATTCTCTCAAACTCGTGCAAAAAACAATTCATAAATCCCTCCGATCCCACAGAAGGTTGTCCAAAAACAAAAAAGCCAAATTCAATAAATCTATAGTGCACAAGTGCAAGGAGTCGCAGCTGCTGCTCATTTTTTGAACTATGAAGAGAGTACAAAGAAATGATCATAGTATAACTTTCAAACGTCAAGAGAGTACAAATCTGATTTTGCACAAAGGTGGTAGACCCAAACTACTGGAAACTATTATATTGGAAAGTTTAAAGCTCCGCCTTCCCGACTTATCAGATGGACACCATGTCCAACTATGAAGAGACACTGTTAAATTCATTAACAGTAGTTGGCTGCCTTTCATGTACTATCATTCACCACAACACAATAGTCAGAACTGAAATGTAAATCAAAGAGTCCACAACCTAAATGACACAAAATGTGATGAAAGGTACCAAAATATCCCAGTAAAAAAAAAGTGACCGAAGTACCCTTTGCGCACTAAAATAGTGTGCAATAGGACTAAATTGTAATTTTGCAGTTTAGTCCTATTGCGCACTAATTTAGTGCGCAATATGGTAGTATTTTTTTTTCCACTCAATTTTAAAGCTCTCAAATTCACGTTTTGTTCATACTTTGACCTAAGATTAATCATGTTTCAAAACTCCGAAATATTAATATTTTATATAGAACTTGATATCTTTTTTTGCGGACAATAATGTCGGCTCATTACATCAAGTTTACCTAAACGTTTGGATCGTCATTTTAGGGGTTGTAAAGTGCCCCGAAGTAAGTTTTGTTTGTTTGAATCTTGTTATCTTTAGGTTTAAGGCTTTTATTTTATAAGGTTTTGTTTTAAGTGTTTTTTTTTCTTGAAGGCATTACTTTTTTTCGAATGTACAAATAAAACTATTATATTCAAAAACAATTCATCCAATACGAGAGGTTAAAAATAATTGATTGCAATAACCAAATAATACATCATTATTTACAATAACCAGATATTTAAAACAATACATCAAGTCCGAGAGGCTCTTCTACCACGAGACGTACTTGCACCACTACGGCCTCGTAGGCTACACAAATGCTTATCATGGCCAAACTCCTTACACGTAGAGCACCTGCGAGAGTATGTCCTATCATTGACATCCATTTGATTGTGAATTCGAGTTCGTGCGTTAACACGAATTTTACGGATATACTCCTTGTTAGCAACCATTGAAAATGGCTCGTTTGACGATAAGCTTGATCACTAAGTGGGTAGAAGTGGCTGGCATATGCTTTAGCGTAACTTTTGACGCTGTGTTCCGATGCCACATAACTTGATACCGTTTTTCCCATTGACTCGAAACACTTGACGGCATGAGAACATGACATGTGGTATGTTTACCACTTACTACAACTATACGTTCTCGTGCCCTCATAAACGGTATGTATGTTTCCTCCCCTACCCTCGTAATAACCCGTTCTGACTTCATACACACGTTCAGCCATGCTATACTCGGTCATCTTGTGCAGCTAACATTTTTTCCTGTGATGCTCTATCATTTTTTAAGGTTTTGGCATCTATCTCCCACCCTCTGCTAATATGGCTCTGGCTTGCTTTGTTCTTGTCACAAACCACTCCACAACTTGCATGAAAGTCATTCTTACCATTGCAGTAACGGGTAGTTCCCGAGCAGATTTTAGCAAACTATTGAATGACTCCGAGCTGTTTGTTGTAAGTATCCCCTATCTCCTGCCTTCATCAGCATGTAATATCCATTTTTCAACTTCGATTTTCTTCAACCAAGTATATGCTTCTGGACTTATTGCCTTGATCGTCTCCATCCTCACAAGCCATTTTTTTTTGTTGATACTCCATCGCAGTCGCCCACATCAATTTGTTGAGTATGCCGTTTCCAAACTTTATTTGAAAATTTGCCCTGATATGCCTTAAACAATAGCGATGGTAAGCAAAAGGAGGCTGTCACCCCTCCAAAGTAGACATGCAGTGCATTATGCCTTGATGTCGATCAGATAGCACGTATATGCCCATATGTACGATCCTTAATAATATGCTGTCTCAAATGTGTCAAAAACATCCCCCATGTCTCGTTGCTCTCGTTAGCGGCAATTGCTAAAGCAAGAGGGAATATCGACCCATTGGCATCCATTACTACTGCAATCAATAGCTTGATGTCGTATACACCATATACATGCATGCCATCCATGGATATGACTGGCCGGCAGTGAGCAAAACTATCAATACATGATTTGAATGCCCAAAACACATAGTTGAAAATATTACCAGCTAGAAGCCTCAACTCTACAACAGTTCCAGCATTGAATTTTTGTAGAGCTGTTGTATACCTCGGCAACGTCTTGAAAGATCCCTCCCAATTTCCATAAATCATCTCAAACGCACGCCTACACCTAAGATATCCCTTTCTCTTGCTTAATGTTTTTTTATATACTATCTTAACGTTTCTAATGCAATATCACAAGTGTGACGTTTGTGGAATTTTGTGATAACCCACATATCATCGAGCTTAACAATTTCCCGAAGCATCCACAGCCTTGATACTGTCGTCTACAAACTAGTCCCCATATTTTTCTGGTTGAATCATCAACCCTATACTCCCGAATTTCCTTGTAACAATAAATTTTAACTGCCCTTTGCAATGCCTTTTTTGGTTCGAACACCATCCCTTTTTCAAGGTAGCAATCATCTTTTATAAGATCGGCCGGTTCTTTCCACATTTTTTGACGACATTGATCATCTTCTCTGGTGAAGACAAAGGCATCAGCACGACCTTGAAGATTGTCTAGATATGGAATATTGTCAGAATGCCACTGCATTAGGCTGTCAGGAGTTGGACTTTCTGGCAGCGGACTTTGCATCAATTCTATTAAATTTGCTTGTTGCCTACCAGATTGAACATCGACCTCTTTGTCATCATCATCATCATCATCATCGGTTACTTCTGCATTATTCGATTCGCTATCACTTGATGATGTCTCACAATAATTTAGACAATCATCACCATCTAAGAAAGACCTCTTCCTAGACGAAAAGTAACATATTTTAAGTACCAACATCAAATATATATGGATTATTTAACATCAAGGTGATGAACCTACCGATATTGATCTATATTGACATGGTTTGGAGAAAGATCATCTCCACCGAACTGAGTGGATTGCCCAAAATCAACATTTGGTTCCACTGGTGAGTTTGGTGAATAATTTTCAGCTCCACCGAACTAAGAGTTTTGCCCAATATTACTCATATCAGGTGTATAACCCCTACAAAGATACCAAAAATGGTTTTTTACCAATAAATAAAATAAAGACATGCTACTAAACAGAATAATAATTTTAAAATGGATATTTACTAATTTTCAGTGTAAGTTTGATTAAATTGCTGGCTTAGAGTTTCCAGCGGCACTTGACCACTCAAAATGTGTCCATAAGAACTAAAGTCCCCATAAGTGTTATCATGAGTAGGCTGGACTTGAGGGACTTCTTAAGGTATCTTTTCTATATACATTTCAAGAACATAAATGGCGACTAAATCCCTATATTCTTCAGGCGCCCTCAAATAATCCCTCAAAGAGTTCATCATTAATATTCGACACATGATAAAGCACTAAGCCTTGTGAAACGCTATGTGGATATCTACCAATTACAGATAATCCATATTCTGTGGGATCAGTATTCATTTTTTTGTGTAGGTAAGTGACTAATGTTTCGTAATTTAAGGTTGTTGGAAACTTTACATGGGCTTTTGGTTTGATACTATAACGAACGGTATTATTGTCATCAAGTATATCTCCATCCCAGAATAGAGAAACCTTAACAGTTGAAGATGGAGAAGACATTTTTTCTCTGAAGTTTGGTTTTTTTCAAGAACTTAAAAGACTTAAAGTTATGAAATGGATGAGTTTTTACCTCATCCAACATTCATATTAAATAGGCAAAATATGAGCGCAAAAGTGAACATTTAAGAAACGTGGGAAACCTATTGCGCTTGAAAATACTGCAAGAATACTTTTGCGCATGCAAATGTTGCGCAATAGGATAAGATTTCTAAAATAATGGAGCATTATATTGTCACATCAAGCATAGTGTGTCATAAAAAGCGGACAAGCATAGTGTGTCATCTATGGCTCATATATTGCACATTTAAATGTTGCGCAATACAAGTTAGTGTCATAAAAAGCGGACAAGCATAGTGTGTCATCTATGGCTCATATATTGCACATTTAAATGTTGCGCAATACAAGTTAGTGTCATAAAAAGCGGACAAATAATGCAGCATTGTGTTGTCCCATCAAGCATAGTATTTCATAAAAAGCGGTCAAATAATGTAGCATTGTGTTGTCACATCAAGCATAGTGTGTCATTTATGGCTCAGATATTGCGCATTTAAATATTGCGCAATACAAGTTAGTGTCATAAAAAGCGGACAAATAATGCAGCATGGTGTTGTCACTTCAAGCATAGTGTGTCATTAAAAGCGGTCAAATAATGGAGCATTGTGTTGTCACATCAAGCATAGTGTGTCATAAAAAGCGGTCAAGCATAGTGTGTCATCTATGGCTCATATATTGCGCATTCAAATAAAGTTTAGAAATGGCACACTTAACAAATTGATGTGGGCGGCTGCGATGAAGCATCAACAAAAAAAATGGCTTGTGAGGATGGAGACGATCAAGGTAGTGAGTCCAGAAGCATATACTTAGTTGAAGAAAATCGAAGTTGAAAAATGGACATTACATGCTGATGAAGGCAAGAGATGGGCAAACAGCTCGGAGTCATTCAATGGTTTGCTAAAATCTGCTCGAGGACTACCCGTTACTGCAACGGTAAGAA
The DNA here is from genome assembly GCF_029784015.1 of Lycium ferocissimum. Classification (NCBI taxonomy): domain Eukaryota; kingdom Viridiplantae; phylum Streptophyta; class Magnoliopsida; order Solanales; family Solanaceae; genus Lycium; species Lycium ferocissimum. Next base: position 21,457,413 of record NC_081350.1, read on the forward strand.
TGACTTTCATGCAAGCCGTGGAACAGTTTGTGACAAGAACAAAGCAAGCCAGAGCCATATTAGCAGAGGGTGGGAGATGGATGCCAAAACCTTCAAAAATGATGAAGTATCACAGGAAAAAATGTGAGCTGCACAAGATAACGGAGTATATCCTGGCTGAACGTGTGTATGAAGTCAGAACAGGTTATTACGAGGGTAGGGGAGGAAACTTACATACTGTTTATGAGGGCACGAGAAAATGTAGTTGTGGTAAGTGGAAAACATACCACATGCCGTGTTCTCATGCCTTCAAGTGTTTCGAGTCAATGGGAAAAACGGTATCAAGTTATGTGGCATCGGAATACAGCGTCAAAAGTTACGCTAAAGCATATGCCGACCACTTCTACCCACTTGGTGATCAAGTTTATTGGCCAAACGAGCCATTTTCAATGGTTGCTAACAAGGAGTATATCCGTAAAATTCGGGTTAACGCACGAACTCGGATTCACAATCAAATGGATGTCAATGATAGGACATACTCTCGCAGGTGCTCTACGTGTAAGGAGTTTGGCCATGATAAGCGTTTGTGTAGCCTACGAGGCCGTGATGGTGCAAGTACGTCTCATAGTAGAAGAGTCTCTCGTATTTGATGTATTGTTTTAAATATTTTGTTATTGTAAATAATGATGTATTATTTGGTTATTGCAATGAATTATTTTGAACCTCTCGTATTGGATGAATTATTTTTTAATATAATATTTTTATTTGTACATTTAAAAAAAAAAATGTAATGCCTTGACTAAAAAATAAAACACTTAAAACAAAACCTTATAAAATATAAGACTTAAACCTAAAGATAACAAGATTCAAACAAACAAAACTTACTTCGGAGCACTTTATAACCCCGAAAACGATGATCCAAACATTTAGGTAAACTGATGTAATGAGCCAACATTATTGTCCGCAAAAAAAGATATCAAGTTCTATATAAAATATTAATATTTCGGAGTTTTGAAACATGACTAATCTTTGGTCAAAATATGAAGAAAAAAAACGTGAATTTGAGAGCTTTAAAATTATGTGGAAAAAATATAACATCTATTGCACACTAATTTAGTGCGCAAAGGGTAGTTTTGTTACTTTTTTTTTTTAATGGATTATTTTGCCCGAACTCACTTTTTGGGTCATTTAAGTTGCGGACTCCATCATTGATGGAGCTGGTCAATGTCTGGTAAGAGACGGATGAGACAGTAGAGGAAAAAGACAATAGTAGGAGCCTGTACTTCAATATGGAATGCAACCATGTGAGGAATCGAGATTTAGAAGAAAAAGATGATTAAGATCTTATTTTTTCACAAAAAGCTATAGATTGGCAGAAATACATGGATAATCCCTTAAATTTGTCAATAAATTTTACTTGGATATCCGAATTACAATCTATTTCAATTAAGTATTTGAACACATGATAAAGTGTACCGTCTATTTGACATTTTCGGCTCAATGTTCGAAAAAGTTTTTGCGCGTATTCTTAATCACCTATTACGTTGATAAGTTAATCACTTAAATTATCTTTAATTATACACATTAATCTCAATAAGGCGTAAAACCATAGGCTTGTTCCAATTCCAGTGCCACATTTTATTGTTTTTGTTTTTCTGGAATTAGAATTTTGCATCAAGACAAAGCAGAGGTACATTATATCTGGACATTTCCAGTGGATAAAATATTTATTCCCCTTGTTGAAGTTGATGAAAATCTACACACACGTGCTTCTTGATAAACTAGCCCTGCCTTGCAAAAGTAACCTTTTGATGGACTACAATGCCTATCTTCAGAACAAATACACAACCCTTCTAATGCACATCCATCACCCTTTAAACCTTCTTGTTTTCCAAACAATATTTCATCAGACCATTCACTAGAAAATATATTCTTAGGATCCAATTCATTCTTGGCAGCAACAAACTTGTTAAATTTTGGATACTTCTTTTGTGCATCAAGAAATGCTACATTCCTATTCTTAGCCCAATGTGGCTTAGCCCCATACTTAACAAATGCCATTTGCTCAATTTCCTCCCAAATATCTTGGTTTAATCGCGGGGTTAAGGCATCACTAGCGCGATAATAGTTAAAATCAATGACCACTGAATCTTCTCCTTGGCCTAAATATGCCTCTGAGGCCTTGATAAAACGAAAGAGAAATCCGTTATAAATGTCAACCCCACACATGCTTTCTGGCTTGGCCAAATCACGTAATTTTTTTACGTCACGTATGAAATCTCCGAAGTTTGAATGTGGGAATATGGCTGTGGATTCATAGAAGAAGAGTCCATTGATTCTTGGATCCCAAGCACATGTACTGGTGATGTCTAGTGGGGATGAGTATAAACATGAACCTGAAGTTTGCATTTTCCCTTGATGGCCCACTACTGGATATCCAGTGAAGATTAATTTGTTGTTCTTCAATCCATTTGCTATCAATTTCTTATATGCCACGAAAGAACTCGCCATTATGCATTTTCCACCCACGTTTCTCGCATTTTCATACCCCTTTTCTGTAAATTAAAAAGGTATTTCCGTAACTAAGTATACGTAATTACTGGAAGACAAATTAAAATTACAAGTAAAAAACTTCAGATATGTTTAATTTCATGAAAGGTTATGTATTTGATTTAAACTATAAGGGGAGCAAGAGGGTTCATTATTGAATCACGTCACATAAGTGTTTAAGCAACTTACTCTAAGAATAATGTGGGAAATTAAATGCTACCAAAATAATTTCATAAAAGTGAAAGATGTGATAACAATACCTGTGGCTCGAACAGATTTGGACAGCAGAATAGGATTGGATTGAAATCCAAGAAAATCATTGACGCCATCGCCAGATGTGTTTAAAGGGACTCTATTATCATATCTATACACAGCAATATGTCTAGAAGGGTACCATTGAATGTCACCAAATTCATTCTTCCTTGCATGTTCCATAAATTCATCTTCTATATGACTATCATTTGTGAAATTGAATCTTATACTTCTCTTGAATGCTGGCTCCAATTGAAATGTCACCTATTATAAGATCAAAGAAGATGTTCTTCATTGCAATTAACGAAAAGGAGATGTACTCTTTATACACACAGCTACTAGATGATCAGGTAGAGACAGTATTAGGATATACAATAAACCATGTGTTCGGTCATACTATTGTTATAAATTAATTATTTATCTATTTATTCAATCCAATAAAGCTTTACATTGAATTGAGAAGTTATTCGTTGTGTCATTTTACTTAGCATATAGCAGATGATATAATGTATAGAGTTTTAGCATATACAAAAAATAATTAAATTATCAGTTCTTATAAGTTATAAAGTTTAAGTTCACACTTTAAGAGGAAAACCAGACACGCTATTAAAAGCATTTTTCATCTTTCTCAAATACCACAAAAAGTAGAAAAAGAGCTTAAATGACAAAAAAAACACTTAAAATAAGCTAATCCAAACATCCTCTAAATGGAGCAAGTAGAGATAAGTGATTTTATACGCACTACATAAAATAAATTCTCGAGTCCATTAAATGTATTTATACTCTTAATCTTTATATAATTATTGTAAGCAATGTATATTGTTTGATGTTTTGATTTATCAAAAAGTGAAATTCTTTTCTGGATAAATATTATGTCTGATAAGTTGGACGATGCCAATATGCATTTACAAAACAATAATTAGTTGACAGGATTCTCGATATAGAGATTGATGAATCCATTTATAAAGTAAAAAGGGTGAAAAATATCCCTCTACTTTGGGAAAAGAGCTAAAAATATCCTCTATTACAAATCTGGGTCGAAAATACCCCTTCCGTCATTAAAGTTTTCAAATATACCCCTGTCTTAACCGAAATTCCAAAAATAACCCGATTTCATTTTTAAACCCAACCCAACTAAATAAAAAACCCATATGGGTTACCCGCTCCTGTGCCTAGTGGCTCTAGATGTAGGACTCGGGAACAAGTTGGTCGCATATGGGTTTTTTATGTAGTTGGGTCGGGTTTAAATGAAGCGGGTTTAAAAATGAAATCGGGTTATTTTGGGGGATTTGGGAATTTCTGTTAAGATAGGGGTATATTTGAAAATTTTAATGACCGGAGGAGTATTTTTTACCAATTTTGTAACGGGGGTATTTTTAACCACTTTCCCAAAATAGAGGAGCATTTTTTACCCTTTTCCCTTTTATAAGTTTCCACGCGTATATCCAGCCGATTGATTTTGAGGCTCAGTGCTGTCCTACTAGAGCACAAAAATACTACTATGCTACTTTAGTTATTAGGCAAATCAATCAACATGAGGAGAACAACTATAAATTGTAGTACATGACTGGATATTTTTGGGTAAAGTTTGGACAACTTGTTATTCCCAGCTGTACTGCACTTCCTGGGATATATAGAGAAGCTGCAATGTTTATTTCTTGAAACTCGACCTTTTTGGAGCTATCAGAAGTACAAGTTAGGTATGGCCAACTCACAAAAGGCACTTAAACCGGTAATTAGCTTACCAGGTCGCACTGGTCCATATTTTACTTGTTGAATTCTAAATATACAAGTAGGTCTAGGCCTTAACTCCTCACCACAATGGTGTGGGTTGCAATTAAAAAGAATTAGAAACCTAAAGAAAGTTAAAATTTTCAAATAAACTAAAAGGAAAAAAGTATTACTCTACATATAACGAAACAAGAGCAGTGTTAAGAATAGCGAAAGAAAAAAGAAAAAGATATTGGAGAGCCCTTCTGCTAATCCAAGATATCGTTAACTTAAACTTGGAGGATCCAACTAAAGAAGAAGAAGTTTTGAAAGAGAAGGAAGATTTTAGATAGGAAAATTTGGTTATGCTAGAAACCTAAAACCTTTCTTGAATTGGCTTGTTTACAAATGCACAAGAATATCCCTGTTTATCTTGTCTGAGGAATGGTTAAGACCACTAAAAATCTCTATTTTTTTGAAAAATTTTTAGTGGCTATTTCCCATTGAATGTCTGTGGGATAAATCTAAATAGTAGTGTTTTCACACGACAAAATCATGAAGTTTCCCAGCGTTTCAATGAGAATATATTTCTCACCATGCGTTTTCCCAGTGAGCTGATTCGGTTGGAAAATCACGTTTTATAACACAAATTTTTCACTGAATATCGGTGGAAAAAACCTCTATTTCTAGTAGTAACATTTCGGAGAGAATCTAGTTAACCTAATCTCCATAACGCAACTTTCTAAAAGCAATATTTAGGAACTTTTATAGTTTAAAAAAATCAACTTAATTTATTGTTTCGCAAGGAGTAGTTATTATTCGATTAAACAAGTTCGATTATAAATCCCCAGATTTATACAAATGTTTAGTAACTAATCGAACAGCTTGAAAATGTCAAATGTCATTCTCACGGATGAGGCTCCAATCCAGTGCTAGATCTGTCCAGTTCCTCCAGTCTCACACTAAATGAATTACACGTGTCTCTTTAATTTTTTGGAGGACCAAATTTATTTCATTAACCAAATAACATTAACTATGGTTATCAACAGTTCTCTCTCCTCTGTCTTCCCTTTCCCTATCAGCAAAGAAACCCGTCTCTTGCTTAAAAAACTCTCTGGAAACAGAGCAAGTAGATTCAAAATCTAGTTCTATAAACCAAATAATTTTAAAAAAAAATTCTCCGACTCTGGAAACTTTATCATGTCTGAACAAAATTTTCAAAAAAGCAAGACTGAAACGAAGTGAAAAGCCCCTATTGAAGATTACAGTTATAAATGCAATAAGAGAAAAAGGAACCCAAGAAATCAAATAGAGAATTTTATATATGAAATAAATTGAATTCTACATCCAAGTGGAATCTCCAGGTCCTTTAGTTGACCTGTATATTTGTATAGAAACCCCAAGTTGAATTTCTTATCTTCTGAAGAAGACAACAAAGCTGTGTCAATCACCATTTCCCCAAAATCAAGCTTCAAAGTAGTCTCATTGTTCGGATTGTTGAAATTTTATAACCCAAGTGCATCCTTTGAGATCATCTAAATTTCTTGCTTTCTCACTTCCGCCATTCTCCGTTCTCATTGCAAATAACAACCCTCTTTATCCCAATTTGGAATTAACAGATCTCTAAATTAACCTCCCCATTTTACCCGATTGGAATTGATGGAAATGGATGCAAAGCTTAGGGAGACATAGGTACTTGGAAGAAGGGAAAAGATGATGAATGTACTCAACTTTGGATTATTGTGAAATCCACTGTTTCTTCTTGTTATAGCTTTTGGTTTTAGTTAATAACAGGATTTTCTTTGCAAAAAAAAAAAAAAAAATTGTAGATTCCATGGTGTTGTGGTTCAGCGAGTAAAATGGTGACTGTGGATAAGGGAGAAAATGGCCAGCGTAGTAAGAGAGAGAATGCTTGACCATGGTTAAAATTATTTAGTTAAATAAATTAATCTGGTCCATTAAAACTTTTAGGGGACAGATGTAAGCAATATAAGGACCAACTGGAGGAACTGGACAGATCTAGCACTGGAAGGGAGCCTCATCACATTCTCACTGGCCAGATCATCTTCCAATTCTTCAGCCAAAATAGAAAAAAGAAGTGTCTTTCTTTATTTTTTATTCTTTTATCTGTTTTGGTAAATTCCAGGAAAGTCTTGAGTCAATGTCATGATGAATACTCCTTAATGAAGATAAATTTTCAAACAAAGATATCCCTGGCATTTGGACTAATTTTTTTAGGATGACGATAGTAATGATTTTATGGCAAGCAAAACAGACATTTTATGAGATCCATAAAGGATAAAAACGAAACGAATTAGCTCATCCTCACACTCGCAGGGGGAAGAATCATGATGTGATGTGCCAATTACTTACATGTAATCGTAAGCTATTTCATTAATTCTCTGATGAAACCATTCTTAAAAAGGTGAATTACGAAAATCCAAAGAAACCAACGTAATTAATTTTATTGAATAAAAAAAAAATCTGGATATATAAAGAAAGAAGAAACTTCTAGACAGTTTTTATAATATATTACATGCAACTATCCATAAAAAGTGGAACTTCTAAGATTAGAAATAAGACAAATTAGAGAAAAGACATCATTTGACCCTTGAACTTAACATGAAAATTCAGTTCGCCAACTAAACTTAACTTGTATTTATTTACCCCCCTTAACAACTTTCATCTTAATTAAATACAACCTGAAATGCTGATGTGGCAAAAAAAAAAATTAAGAGAGTGAAAAATATAAAAAGGTGGGCCCGCTGATATATATATACATTATTATATAATTAAAAAATAAATAAAAATAATATATAATTAAAAAATAAAATCAAAATGCACCCCCCACCCCCACCCGCTCCTCTCCACCCCACCCCACAGCCCCGGCCCTCTTCTTCACCAAACAACCCCGCCCCCATCACCATCTTCTTCTTCACAGTCCCCCACCCCCACCCCACAGCCCCGCCCCTACCACCTTCTTCTTCTTCACAGCCCTCCACCCACGCCACAGCCCCTCCTCCACCACCTTCGTCTTCTTCACAACCCCCACCCCACGCCACAGCCCCGCCCCCACCACCTTCCTCCTCCTTTTTTTTCTTCACAAATTCCTCTCTCTCTATATTCTCATCATTCTTTTCTTATCATTTTCACCATTTTTTGGTTTCTTGATTTTGATTTTTGTTTTCTTTCAAAAATAAAGTTATGGAATAATGATTATGGAAGAAATGGGGTTGCTAATAATAATAATAATAGCCAACAATAACAACCAAAATAACCAATTTTGACGAATTTGAGAAGGAATGGGATGAAATTTGATGGGGTGATGATGGTGGTGGTAGTGGGTGTGGGTTAAAGATGTGGGTGTTGTTCTTATGAGTGGTTATGGTAGGATGAGGAGAAAGAAGAAGAAAGAGAAAAATAAAAGAAAAATAAAAAAATGAACGGTTGGTAATTTTTGACATGGCAATGACGTGATGAGGATGACGAACTGAGCTATGTTCAATCATGGCGGCATCGGCGGCAGTACTGCGGCGGATGCGGCGGCGGCAGCGGAGGTGTGGCGGCAGCGGGGGGGTTGAGGAGAAAGAAGAAGAAAGAGAAAAGGGGGAAAGAAGAAGAAAGAGAAAAAATAATAAAAGAAAAATAAAAAATGAAGGGTTAGTCATTTTTGACATGGCAATGACGTGGCAACGATGTGGCAATGACGTGGCGCGAGTGTAATATACTTCCCATTGTGAGAGTGGTATTATTTTTTCAGGGTGGTAAATAATTAAAATGAAAATTGTTAAGGGGGGTAAATAAATACAAGTTAAGTTTAGTCGTTAAACTGAGTTTTCGTGCCAAGTTCAAGGGTCAAATGATGTCTTTTCTCGACAACTTACTTACTAATATAGTATGATAAAATATATACATGCATGTGAAAAGATTATTTATACAATTTTTTTTTTTAATTTAACCATCCAAATTCGAAGTTCACTGCCTCAATTAATTTCAGATTCCAGTGGGATAAGCTCACTGAGTGATTAATCGCTCTTTACCTAAAAGTATTTCATTCACTAGGCTCGAAGCCAAAATAGGAGGAAGGGATAAAGAAAATCTTTTGTTGAGGGTAAAGACTAAATATTTTATGATCCGACGAGTTGTCCCCCGTAACTAATTAATTTTATTGTGTAAAACAAGGAAACAAAAATTAGGATATAAAGAAAGAAAAAAAAAGTCTTACCTTAGAAATGATTCCAAGCAATCCAAGAGAAACTTTAGCAGCATTGAAAAGTGGATCGTGTGGTGTCAATTTGATTATTTTAGCATAACCTTCAAATTCATTAGCTGGTACAATGAGACTTAGACCAATAACATGATCATGAACTGCTCCTCCTTTGCCCCACCATGAACTACCGTGAGCACCCGTACTTATTACTCCAGCAACAGTCACTCCTTCCCAATATGTAGCAGCCACCAAACTGAACCCTGCCTTTTCGATCGTATCGATAAGTTTTCGTAGTCCCACTCCACCATCAGCAGTGACCGTAAGTTCTTCCATGTTAATATCGATGTTCGAGTCATATTTTTCAGTGCTAATGAAAACAAATTCTTTTGAGTTACCAGGGCATGCTAGTTTAGGAATTGTGTGTGAAAATCTTGTGACAATTTTGACTTTAAGGTTGTTTTTATTTGCATTGGCTAATGCGTCACGAAGTTCTTCTTCGGTTGTGGGATAGACAATTTTTGGGGCGTGACATGTTTGTCTATCACCCCAAACACCGTAGGAATTGGAAAGTTGGCAATTTGATGTTGAGTTAATGTTGTTGCATTTGATAGGGTTTGGTGGTGGCATAGAAGAAGAGATGGTTAAAAGCGTGGCTATTGAAATCCATAGAAGGACAATGTGGTGGCCATGGCAGAGCCATAAAAGAATATCGGCCATTATTTGAAATCTTAGGTTGTAATTAATGATGGAGGGGTGTATACAAGGATGAATGTTGCTTCAAAGGGAAGTCTAGGTGGGGTTGGGACATATGGCCATTGAGTGCAGCATTTTAGGCCTTTTACGTAAAGTCCAAACAAAGAAAGACATATGCGACCTATATAAACAGTGTTCCCCATTTTAATTTGTGTGTCTTAATTATCTATTTAGTTCTTTTAAAAAAGAATGTCTATTTCTTTTTTCAGGCAACACTTTAATTCTAACTTTTCATATGATATGTTTAAAATCATAAGGTTAAAGAATATTTTGGTACATATTTTCAGTGGCGAATTTATAGCTAAAATTTGGGACACGTGAACTCATGATCTTTCCGTAAAACTAGGTATTTTATGTATATATTTTCTAAAAGTGGTATAATATTATCTTCTGGAACCCATGCTATAAGAAAGCTAAATGGTGCACTTGGTTGAATGTTGAGCTATTTAATTACCTACAGGACTAGGAATCAATTCCCACTTTATACATTTTTTTCTTCTTTTCTTTTTAATCGTGCACACATGTTCTAAAAATGCTAGAGTCGCTTATGTATATTCGTACTACATATCTTTAGTATAAGATCAAAAAATTCAAAAATCTAATTTACTTTCTTAAACTTTGTACCAAATCAAAACAAGACAAATAAATTGAAATGGAGGGAGTAGTAAATATTATGGATTTTTTTTAACTTATATACTTTGATATTTAAAGAATCTGAAACTTGTTTTAATAGTTGCTTGTTGATATATTTTGACTTAAGCTGACTTTATAAATGAGTTCCACACGTTACTTTATAAATGAGTTTCACACGTTAGTGTACAAAAAAAAAAAAAATACATACATAAACAAATGAAGACATGCATTTGAGTGTGGAGATGCTCATCAGTTTTGACTTTTTGTCTAATATTTCCTATGTTTTGGTGCTTTTCCTAGCGCATGTGTAATTTGGAGTTCGGAAATAAAATGACCCAATAAAAGAAGGGTTGAACCAAAATACTCCAAAAAGAAAAAGTGTGACAAAAGTACCTACTGCGTTAAAGGACTTAACCGTAATGATGCGGTTAAGTCCTTTAACGCAGTATTTTACTGCGTTAAAAGAGCTCTTTTTGTCTTTTTTTTTTTTTTTTTTGGTTAAACTCCTCTTTCTTTTACATGTTCTCACTTTTTTTACGTACATTAGTCATAGATTAGTCATGCTTCGAGACTCCGAAACTTGAATATTTTATATAGAACTCTACTTATTTTTGTGCGATTAATAAGGTAGGCTCAATATATCAAGTTTAAGCAAAACTTCGGATTGTCATTTTAGTGGTTGAAAGTGCTCGAAGTCCATTTTTGTTTGAAGACTTGTTATCATTAGCTTTAAGTTATTTATGTTTTAGGGTTTAGATTTCAGCATGTTATTTTTTAGTCAAAATTGCATCATTCATATCAATCTCAAAATAATTAAATTGCATCATTCATAACAATATGAAAATGCTTAAACTTGTTCATTCATACCAAACCCAAACTTGTTAAAATACAATCATCAAGGAAAGAAAAAACTTAAAATACGTTCATCAATTCATGCCCTTGAGTTGATGTAAATTAAACATACTAATATTCTTCAAATTAACAACATCATCATAAATTAAACATATAACTAAAATCACAATATTCTTAATCATCATCAGAATTGAAGTCTTCAATATCGTCCTCAGATAAATATCTTGTGTTTCTTAAGACAGATCTTCTTTCTGTAGATGTTAGTTCCCTACCTGATATGATTCTCATTGACTCGAGTGCATTTATAGAGCCTATGATTCATAGTGGAGCTCAATTTAGAGTCTATGATCTTCATTGGAGCTTATTCACCAAATTTGGAGTGTTTCAAAGGGCCTCAAGTGTGTAAATCCACACTACACACTTGATGAGGATTAATGATGAGAGCCAAGTCTCTACAAGCTTCATAGAGGTGGAATCCCACAAGGTTTGGGAGATTGCTTGGTTGGGAGATTTAGTGTCACACCCCAACTTTTGATAGGGCATGATGGGCACCCGACCCTTACTTAGGGCCGAGTGAATCCGCTGATTCTCGTGATACTCATAATCTTACTGAACTCTTAAACCATGAAATGAGTGCATAATGTAAGCTTTTCAAAAAAAAAATATGTTTTTCATCTTTCTCAAATCAAGTAAAATCTGTAATCATATGAAATTTGTAACATAATGCATAATGATACATCGGCTTACGAGCCGCTTACAAGACCGACATGTTATATACGTGACTGCGTACGCAAAGTCTCTAACATAAATCAAGATACCATAACATAGATACTCGACTCGAAGAACACTCCCAAGGAAATGGAGCTCGTCAATCCACCGGAACATCTTCTACTAATATCCTCTACTCATCCGTATACACGCGTGGCATGAAACGCGGCGTCCACAAGAAGGGACGTCGGTACGAATAATGTGCCGAGTATGTAAGGCATGAATAACAACATAATATAGATATGGAAGGTAACATGGAATAAGGAGATAACTTTGTACATCTGGATGCCTCATAAGGCGGATGTCATGCATGCTTAGCCTTTAAAAAAAAATATTTCTATACATATACATAGTACCATGCCCGGCCATTAAGGCTCGGTGTCATATATATAGTATCATGCCCGGCCATTAAGGCTCGGTGCTATCATCATTAGCCTGCGTCCGAGTCTCTCACGTCCAGGGCAATATAATAACATGCTCACTGCAGTGGTGTTCACATCTACGTGCCATGCCCGGCCGACTATAGCGCGGTGCGGTGTGAGAAAATACATACATATATATAAAGCATGCATGAGAGCCCAATCAAAAGCCACAATTATATCGGAGTGACGTAAGGTCGGTAGCCTCCGATTATATTATAGAATAATCATCATCGCTCGATCTCACCTTGAAGGAACAATTATTATAAGGCGAGATCAACAGCAATGAATAAAATCGAGAAAATCATGAAATAATCTCAATAATCTCATAATAGTATTAACATCATAAGCTTTGGAATTTCTAGAATTTAAAATCATCATCATCATCATAGAAACATTCTCATCTTTAACATCGTCATTCATGTTGTAAAAACATGTCCGTTGTTGTTGTTGTCATAAAAGCTTATAGAATCATAAATCTTTGACTCGGAAAATAGGGACATTTTGGAAAATATTTATGGATTATCAAGAAAGAAGTCATGCCTTTGAATCATGAACTCTAACTTTTGGAAGTACGGAGGTTATGAAACATATGTAGGAAATTATAACATAGGAGTTTCTAGAAATAGGATCATCATCATCATAAAACATGTTTATCTTTAGCATCATAAGAACTCTATAAATCATGAATCTCTAGCTTTTGAGAATAAGAATATTCTTGAAAAACATTTATGGATTCACATAAAGGGATCATGAGACATTTGTAAAACACCTATTGGATTCATAAGAAAGGAATCATGCCTTTAGAAGAAAGGGACTAGCCTTAACATACCTGTTCAACCTCCAGTTATCCACACTTATTCATCCAAATTCGCGAGTCTACATTTAAGAGGGTTCACACTATCATTAGACTCATCATAGTATACTTATACTAAACTTTCAAGTCAAACTACTCTATACTCGCGAAAATCGGGCGATCTCCCTATTTATATGCCTAGCCCGAATTCTCAATACCAACAATCAACAACCAATAACAACAACAAACAACAACAACCTCATTACTACCAAAATATTCCATCAAGATACCATATGATATTTTCTCCAACTCCTCCACAAACGAATTCGCTACATAATTATTCCATAAATTTATCTCCGTAAATAAGCCTTAAATGATACCAAAAGAGAAAGATTCATACCTTACTTCCGCTTATACCGCGATATCTCCAATACTTGCCTTACTCCCAAGCCACAAATTCACCGCAACACAATATTATAATCGTAACTATACGCCGGCGGAACCCGAATCCGGAGATTTTTACTTAACTCGCGTTGAAATTTAATGGAGGGAAGGTTGGAGAATTCTCTAGAATTTTTGCGAAATATTTTTGGGCTGATTCTTGGCTGAAAATGAGGGGTTAAACCCCTTTATATAGTTGCTCCGAAGTCACCGTAGCAGTAGTGTAGCAGTACCGTTCACCGACTTACTGTAGCAGTTACTGTTCATCCTCGAAAATTATTTCGAGACCTAAAACTTTTATACATCGATCTCTTTATTTGCAAACTTGGATATGTCCAAAACTCCATACAGTCTGTATAACTTATTCAACATCCCAAACTTAGCAAAACTTATTTTATTTTTTTCCGATTCGTTTAACCTCCAACCTTCACGGTACTTACTTATCACTTGTTGAACATAACATAAACACTTATGACTTCAAACATAATCCTGTCCTTTGAGCTTATGTGACTAACCTATGATGCAACTCAACGCACGAGAATACGGGATGTAACATTTAGAGCTCGAGGTCCTTGCTCGCAAGACTTGGAAGATAGCTTGAAGGGCTATTTGCGCAAAGGGCTATTTGTGCAAGTGTCTACTTTGCTCAAGGAGGGTTGTGCTTGCAAGAAGGCCATGCATGCAAGGTTGATTAGAGGACCATCTATGCAAAGAGTGACGTGTTTGGCCATTGAAGGCCAATCCTTGAATTGAAGACCACACTAAGAATACTAGCCAACCAAGGCCCTTACTTCATTAAGGGTAGCATTGTAATTGTCTATTAGTCTTCTTTACTTAGCTTGTATATATAGCTTGTCTTTCATTTGATTAGGTAGATTGGATGAATTATGTATTGAATACTCTAAAGGAGTGATAGTTTGTTTGGCTTAATAGCCTTTAGGATTTAGGATAGTTAATGGTGGATTCCCTTGTTGGTTTTGAACCTCATTTCCATTGATTTCATAAAGAGTTGTTCATTTGTGGATTTCATTTGAATATCTCTTGCCTGGATTTCAAATAGCTTAGGTTTTATTGATTGAATCCAATTAGAAGGGTCTAGGTTTCATATACTTAAGTTTGTCCATAGATTCATTATCATTAGGGTCTAGCTTTTATCCTCTATTTCTCATCCCCTTTTCTTCAATTCTCATCCCAATTTCTTGTTATCCTTTAATTCCGCATTTTAGGTGTTGATTTGGTGTTTTTCCCAAATCGATTCGTATCACTACCGGTTGATGATGCTTGTTCTTCGGCCAACTTTAGCATATAAAATCTACAACGTCTTGCTAGCATTTAGTTGTTTTCTTTTCTAATCGTTTGTACGGCAAGCTCGCAAGTGTGTGCACCTACTCGAGGCATGGTCATTGAAAACCTTGTTGGGATTTGAGCATTGAGATTTTTCAAGTCACGAACAAGACGTTGTGATTCAGAGTACGGATATGCCCATTCGCGACGTAAACCACAATAATATTTACGTGGATCTGAATATTTCAGCTCGCGAAAATCATCATTACGCTCTATTAAAAGGTGGGGCTTGAAATCATCTAGCATGAATTCACTGTTATCGGTTGAGGAATCACCAGAATAGTTGCTTTGATTTGAGTAGTCATCACCACTGCTATTCGAATCCTGTGAAAAAAATACTGACCAATCTACATTTCTACTATTCGACATTGAATTTTAAGTAGCTACTAAGTAGCAAAAGGCTACTTAGAGCCCGTTTGGATTGGCTTGTAAGCTGCTGAAAACAGCTTATAAGCTGTTTTCAGCTTTTTTGAGTGTTTAGCAAAAGGCTACTTAGAGCCCGTTTGGATTGACTTATAAGCTGCTGAAAACAGCTTATAAGTTGTTTTCAGCTTTTTTGAGTGTTTAACTGACCAACTTATAAGCCATTTTGTGCTTAAAATAAGCCCAAAAAAAAAGTTGGGATAGCCCTTTTTTTTTTCTTTGCATATAAGCTGGAAACAAGCTTATAAGCTGCGTTTTTTAAGCTAAGCCAAACGGGCCTTTATATAGGTATCTAACACAATAGGTTATGGGATCATGACTATGACTAGAGGTGTCAATATGGGCCGGCCCAGCCCAACCCAACCCAACCATAAAGGATCAAAGAATTAAATCGGCTAGGACGAGCTGGTCCTTTTAATTGAAGGGCCTGCAAAATGGCAGCCCAACCCAGCCCTAAGCGGGCCACGGGGTAGGACGGGCCAGCCCTTTAGGTTTTTTGGTCTTCCGAAATAACATTTTCTAAGTGATTTTTGGTACAATTTGAACATGAAACTTTTGCAATATGAAATAGAATCTTCTAACACCCATTCTTGCGCAAATTCATATCATAGAAGAAAAAAAATTAAGGGAACAAATATAAATTATTATTTTTGATCACTAATTCAGATCACGTTCAAAAGAAATTAAACATAATATAAATTCTAAGACTAAAAAGTATTACTCTAGTTTCTAATTTACTACTTAGTAGTAAGTACATTCATTTTTTCTCATTACTTTTTATCTTTTTGTTTAATTTACTTATTTTTTTTAAAAATTAATTAATTTATTATTCTTTTCTGGCCTCAAGGGCTGGCCTCAGCCCAACCCTTGAGGCCGGCGGGCCAAGAGAGGCTGGGCTTTTGAGCCTCACTTCTATATGGGCCGAAAAAAATCCTAACCCAACCCTACTTAAACAAAGGGTTGGATTAGGCCGGCCTCGGGGGCCTGGGCCGGCCTCGCGGGCGAAGCCCGTATTGACAGCTCTAACTATGACCCTACCAACTTGATTTAATACAGTACAACTGTTAATAATATCATGGGGAATCATCATCATCGGACATCTCACAGTCCGAATTCCACTTGGATCTGAATCTGACATAACCATGTTGACCATATTCTACCACGGGCAACGTATTTTCATCCGATTGTTCTCTTCGCGAAAATGGTTAAGAGCAAAATTCAACTCTTGTGGAGTGCACGAGGCATTGGCATAACACGATTTTTGGGCGTTTAAGCCCTAATGACCTCAAGTTTTGTTCTAGTCTGCAGCCTCCCTAACACGCCAATTCCACTAATCTGTCATCGTATTGTTGTAACGTTGATCGTATCTCTCGTTTGGGTTATTCGAGTATTCAAAATCTTCACCCAATTCCCATGTCCTACCCATTGCTTCGAATATGTCTCCTGGACAGAACGTTGTAATACGACTAATATCTCCAAATTGGTTAAAAAACGACATAATAACTCAATTTTGTGTGGTTGGTAGTTATTCATCAATTAATTATATAGCACTCGCTAGCATCAAACGTGTGCATTGTGTTGTCAATCATGTTGATGTATAACACAAACTTTAGATGCGTTATGACGTTTTTCTGTATGAAAACTTCGATCGACAATACGGAGCACACGTTTGACCAGATTTAGCACAGTAATTTACTGCGTTATGTCAGAGTAACGCAGTAAATTCATGCGTTATGCAATGACAACACAATCCGTACTTGATTTGACTTGACGTAACGCTGCAGGTCACACTAATTGCATGCGTTATATGATACAAACGCATTCAAACCTAATATAATACGGATTTTGGATGACACAGTTTCTAAGTTTCATCCAATTTATGCATTTTACACAATTTCTAAGTTTCATCCAACTTTTGCATTTTGTACTCCTAAATTAGTCAAAAAATGGAAGATGTTTCAAAAATTAGGGTTTCTTTATTCTGGGACGGAGAAATTATATTCGAGGATAATAGTTTGCGTATGACTCTCCCCCAAAATACCATGTGATTGTAGTTTTCGTATGCTTATATCTAATATAATTTTTTTTTTTTGTCGTGTAGGTTTTCTACAATGGATAAAGAAGGTATATATTATGTACATCAAAATTCTCCCAATAATTATCAAGGTATATTTTTATGCTTCATTTTTTTTTTTTTTTTTTACACAATTAACATAACATTATCTTTTGTTACAGATGTAACTACGGAATCTGAAATTTCCATAGATATGATATATATACAAATATTTCACAAATGCGAAATGAATATTTGAAAAATAAACAAGCACAATGGAGAATCGAAATATAGAAAGGAGTTTTACCAAATTTTCAAGGTATATTTTCATGTTTGATTTAATTTTACTATTATTAGTTTCTTTTTGTTACAATTAACATTAAACATTTATCTTTTGTCATAGATATAACTAAGGAGTCTAAAGTTTCCATAGACATGATGTATGCAAAATATCTCATAAATGCGAAATGAATATTTGAAAAATGAACAAGCACGATGGATAATCGAAATATATAAAGGAGTTTTACCAGATCATTCGTGAAAGAAATGATTGAATATATTATGAATGTACAAGAATTATTTTCGGTATTATCTACTATTTTAGGAGCACTGCGCAAATAAATGCTTATTTTGTGTTACATTATTCTTTTTGTTTATATTTTTCTCTTTGAATACTAACTTATATGTTTATTATCATTACATGTATCTATTTTTCTTTTTATATATATACAGATTTAGATTAGCATTTTCAGAAAGTTGTATCCATTATTTTGGTACATGAAACCTTATTAATAAATAATTAGAAAAAAGGTAGATTGAATACAACTGAAGCATATATGTTTTAGAATTTTGAATGTTTAAATTTCTTTTATTATTTTCTTTCAAATTTACAATGATAGCAAGTGGATTTACTTTTCTCCGCTTATGAAAAAAATCACTTTTTTCTTAAAAAAAAAAAAATAAAGTTTGATCAAAATAAAAAAAGCTTTTAAATAGCAGTTAAAGTAAATTTTCCATTATTGGAGTAAAGCTAAAGCTTGTAAATTCTCCTTACAAGCACAAATTTATTTTATTCTAAAAGATTCCTTGGAGTTTAATGATTTTTATGTTTGTCCAGAGAATTTGAGGAATACTTTTGTTAGTACTAAAAAAATAATTTGTGTTTGATCATATTTGCTTAAAAAAGAAAGTGCTTTGGTATCCCCTAAGCTTCACCAAATGAGGCATGAGTCTATTTGCAAGCTAATCAAAAGTCAAAATTAGAAAAGAGCGCGGTAGACAAAAATATTAAGTCGAGTGACAAGCTAATATAAAGTAGTGAAAAAGTAATAAAGAAATATGGGGAACAAAAAATACACACACACACACATATACTAATGATATATAAATCGAGGTAAGATAATCTTCTCGGCTATTAAGGTAGATTTTATAACGAATTTATAAATGGATATACGTACAATGCTCTATTTATATATTATATTTGTGTCGTTTCTGCAATTTTTGGACAACTTCCCCTATAAAGAAATGAGATGTTAAACCTGTACATCAAGGAACTCTCACATTAGTTTTGAATCCCACGTATATCTTTATCAACTTCTTTGTTTTAATTACTTATTGTTTTTCATATATGTTAAATATTTAATGTGAGATCCTGCATTCTCGAATATATCAACTTTCACACAACAATTATATCAAGTTAATATATTTTTTTTTTTTTTGGGTCTTTCATGTACAATATCAAGCGCAAGAACTGTGCAGGTAAAATTTTTCAAAAATTAAAATATATGCACACATACATACATAAAATAAGCTTTGAGATTAAGTACTCGGCAATTTTAGGCTATGTTTATTATGAATGACAATAACATATGCTTTAATTGAAATATACAGATTTTAAATTTGAAGTGCATACAAATGCTTTTTTTGGAAGATGATAGTGTATAAATTTTAAAGTTTTACCTCTAAATTATAGGATTTAGGATAATATCTCCATTCCACTTAGTTCGTTATGAAAATGCATAAACACATAAAAATAAATAAATTTATTACATGAAATGCAAATAATTACAATTAATATTCAAAATTGTGTATTAAAAATAAAAGAGAAAATTTAAGTTTAAAATTGCTACATATACTTGAAGCTATAAAAAGTTTTTTAAGAAAATAGCAGAAAGGGATTAGAGGGTTATCTCGCATGGAACAAAATGGCAAAAAATAAAGTTAATAATTTTGTTGCATAAGATGAGGATGCCTAAAACGTTAAATTAAATATATATTTAATTATCTTTTAAAGTTAAAAAAAAAAAAAGTGATAGCTTTGACGATAATTCATAATCTAAACATATACATATAAAAGCCTATGTCACATTTGAAATAATCTGTTAAAATTTTAGTGTAAGCAAATCAAATTTAAATTTTTCTCTCTCTTAAATTCTCCCAATATTAAAAGGAGAATATCTAACAAAGATATTAACTCAAGTGACGAGCAAATAAAAGAAGGCGACATAATAGTTTTTGATAATGTTCTTTTCCTGGTAACTAAATTTTATTAATCACCAAAGAGAAAGCATTACAATTTTGACAATATTAATAGGCAATATTGTAAAATCGAGGTTAATGGAACTGAGGTAGTTGACTGAACTAAGGTTACATAGAGTTCATTTTCTATTGTTTTGTGTTTTGAGAATCCCGTCTCTATAATTCAAAGAGCAGGTTGTAGTTTTGATGAAAAACGAAGTGAGGTTTCTTTTTGAATTGTAATTAAAGGATACATTTTTTAAAATTAAGTATGTTATTCTTGGAAATTTGAATTGAAATATTATATTGAATTTGAATTAAAAGATAAAAGTTGTGTTCCCATGTCTTAACAGATCAAACAAATAAATATAGAGATCAACTAATTAGCAATTATTTTTTAATATCATAACTTTTTAAAAATATGTCAATGCGATATGACAAGGATATTTTTTTGTTTCATATCAAAATGTCTAAAGTAACTGCAATCGTGATATGATATTAAGTGTTAATTTATACTTTCAATATAATTATTTCCATTTAAGTATACATCACTAATGACGTTAAATTCAGTATATTCATACTTATATTTAATATTCACAAATTTAATAATTTTAAATATGTCAATGTGATGTGACAAAGAACTATTATATCAAATAAATAAGATTATAAATTTTTACGATTAATTTCCTTTGATACCGACCGCACATCGTGCGGGTACGAATGTTAGTATCCAAAATATAGAAGGAGGTAATGTTAAATCTTTTGACCATAAGGGAACATAAAATTGAACATGTAAGAGGGTCTCTGAAGATTGACTCATCTCAACTACTTGACTGGAGTTCCGGTACTAAAAGACGTAATTTTAGGAGTTTCCCCGAAAGAATAGTAAGACACTGAAAGGAGGAGATACTAATACTATAGTGACTTGGCTCTGGGTTGGTTTTTTGTGGACAATGCCACCTTAATTATTATTTTCAGTCTTCATGAATTACTCTTTATTTTAGTAGGTGTTAGTCTTCTTTATTTGACCGCATTGTGTCAATATGGATCCAATAATTTAATGGGTGTACATTTGGGGATGTCGAGATAGATAAAATTTCTTCTAACCCTTATTTTTGTTTGTGGTAAATACGGGAATTGTTCGAATTATGTAATGATCAATTATTGACCAATCAAATTTTAAAAAAATGAAGAATAATTAAAATCTTACCTTACATTAATCCTTTTTGAGACGAACTCTAATGTATGGATAGACCAATCAATCATATACATTTTGCTTTTGATTTCAAAATGAATTTAGAATATGTCCAAATATAGCAATTATAAAATTTATGCTCGTCAATTGAGTAGGTGATTTTGGATTGACTTTGGAATTTGGGTTGTATGGGTCTATTTCAAATAATAGACTCTTCAACCATTTTTTTGTTGTTGCTAATGCCCAGCAATTAAATTTTGGATCGATTTAAGTATTAAGGACTAAGGAGCCATGAATGCAGATAATAACATTCATAGGCAACTACAGAGATATACTCTTAAAAGTAGGGGCGTACAAAGTAAACCGACAAATCGCACTAAATCGATAAACCTAGTTAAATCGAGAAAAAAATCCGATTAGTCGTTTGGTTTGACTTGGTTTGGTGTTAAAAAAAAAACCGACTATAATTGGTTTGGTTTAGTTTTAACTAAAAAAAGTCAAACCGAACCGAACCAACCCGACACTACATGTATTCAATTTTTAAAATATTTTATAAATAAAAATATTTATTTGTAATGTAATTTATAAATATTTCTTAAATTTTTTCGTAGTTTTTTATCGATTATCATATTATTCAAGCTTGAACTTAGAATTTTGAATGTCAATAAGTTTTATATCCTATGGATGTTAGTAACTCAAACAGAGTCCAAATCAAAACCAACTCAACACTAATGCTAACAAAAGAAATTCAATTTACCACTAGGAATGACAATAATGTTGAATATCTATTCTTTAGTTTTGCATAATTGATTTAGAGATTGAAAATACATAACTTAAGTTTTTTTTTTTTGTCATGCAATTAATACTTATTAGCCATACTTATTTTAACATGACTTAGTATTTTTAGATTATGGTCATTTTCTTTATGGCTTGTTAATTAGCAATATTTATTTTAACCAATTTTATTAGCTTTTGTTGAGTATTTTAATACAATGTCATCACTCTTTTAACATTTTGTGTTCTTTTCTTAAGAAACACCTTAATTATATAGTTGTATCTTACTAGGACTAAAGAAATATTTGAAGTAAAAGTTATATGTTTTGTATCAAGACTATTCCCGAAAAAAACCCAAAAAATCCGAGAAAACCGAATAGCCCGAAAACCCGAGGTTGAAAAACCCAAATTTTATTGGTTTGGTGTATAAATTTAAAAACCCGACGCAATTGGTTTGATTTAGTGTTTAAAAAATCCAAACCAACCCGGTCCATGTACACCCCTACTTAAAAGGAAAAAATAAAAAAAATAAAAAAATAACTCTTAAAAGGAATTTTTGATGTAATCAAAGGAAAAGAAGAAATATTTGTGTGAACTCTATCTCCGTTACATTTGTTTGTTACTTTCATCACATTGATATGAATTTCTTATGTAAAATATCAATAGAGTTTCGTTTGATATACGAACCAGTCATCGAATATGCTGTAGCCATAAATTATAGTTAGGGGTGGGCACGGTACGGTATATACTGATTATCATACCGAAATTGAAATTTTGATACCGCGATTTTGGTATTATGGTATTTGGTACGGTATTTGGTATGCATTTTTAAAAGTTTGGTATTTGATATTGATAAAGAAAATACCGAAATACCAAATATCATACTGAAGTATTCCATATAGTTACATATACAATTCATATATATATATATATATATATATATATAATTAGTATTAGTACAAACTAATTGTTTAGAATTTGGAATTGCTTGTAGTTTCTTTTAAATATTTTCACATGTGCAAGATGTTAGTATGATATAATTGATTGAAATATCGTTTTTGTGTACCGAAGTATATATATCTTGGTTGAAATGCCCTTTTTGTGTAATTGATTAATGAAGGCATTGCTTGTACTTTCTTTTGAATATTTTTACACGTGTAAGGTGTTAGTATAATATAATTAAGACTTCTTGAATAGCCGAAGTCTTAATTCTTTATTATATGTATATATGTAAGTCGTAGTTGAACAAACTATGGTTATCGAATTTCCGTATCGCAAAATACCGAAAACCGAAACTACCGAACTGAAGTTTTAAATACTGTACCATGCCCGCCCCTAGCCATAATCATGGGACCCTTAAGAGGATCAAAAGTGAAAAAATATTATACTGTGCAGGGTATAATTATAGTAGAACTTTTTATTCAATTAATGCAGTTGAGATTTTTTTTTTTTTTTGAGAGCTGAAGCAACATAATAATCATGGGACCCTTAAGAGGATCAAAAGTGAAAAATTATTATACTGTGCAGAGTATAATTATAGTAGAACTTTTTATTCAATTAATGCAGTTGAGATTTTTACAGGGAGCAACATTAATTAAGACACGCAGGAACTCCCTAAAGAATTTATTATGGGTTCATGATGTTGTATATCAATAGATGCACCAAATGAAGAGATTTAAATGCTAGACATTATTGTTCGCTTGCTATCTTTATTCTTATTGCATGCACCTCTTAAGGATGTAAAATGGTTCTACTATATTTGTCAACAATTATACTATATTTGAATATGAATAAAAACATCAAATATGTACATTTTCTTGTTAATACCATACAATTATCACCCCCTAATTTAGGAAATAGATTCATCCACCCCACAGAAGACAAATTTGGAAATAGATCAGCCACAACACACTGGAAAAAGAGGTGAATAGACGTTTATTTTGTGAAGTCAATACTATGGTGATATATCATTAACATAATTAGGAAACTCATACCGTAAAAGATATGTAATCGTTGATTCATAGAGTACAAAATTAATCTCTTTAATGTGCCAGCCATAGAAGGAATTATCAAATTATTTTCACTCTCAAATATTCTTATCACAATGTATAACTTTCGCATGATACATAACAATACAAAAACAAATTCTGATGTATTAAATATTTAAATCGTCGCCACATTTTATTAAACTTTAATAAACTGCTCATAATTCACTAGTCTGTGTCACAACCAGAACATGAGTTTTGCCTAGAAAAATCCATAAAGTACTAGGAAAATAAATTGAACTAACGTGATGAATGTATATAAAAACAGAATAAAAGAAAATTTTGAATCTGCATCCTAATTATTATCATTAAATTATTGTACTAACTACTGGCACATTTTTTATTCCTTTGAAAGGTGGAGACGTTTTCTCTTGTCCGATCCTTTTAAGTATTCTTTTTATTAATATATAGCAGGAACAAAATTAGTGTAGTATTTATGAATTTGTCTTATAAAAAGTTTATATCAAAATTAAATTTACTTTATCAAATACTTAAATTAAATATTTTGAAACAATAATACCGATCATGTAATGATTCAAATATTGTGGAATGTGCCAACATAAAAGGTCACATATAAAGGTGACTAGTCTGACCCTAAAAAACAAAAACATATAAAGTGAGTAGTAATTAAAAAGGAAAAAAAAAAAAGGAAAGATAAAGAGTGCTCATAAATGTCCTTTTTTTTTTTTTTTTTTCTTGCTTTTTACAGTGGCCAAGTAGTCTACTCTTTTTCTCAAGATTCAAAACATGGAACACTTTCAGCTCATTCTATATGTTTGATTAGTTGTCCAAGAAAGGGTTTTCAAGTTTCTATTTTAGTACTACCTTAACTAAATTGTCTCAAAAAGAGGTTTTTTTTTTTTTGGCATAACAATTGTGATTGTTTCTTCTTGTTCTTTGTCCTCTTATTGATGACCCTTTTCTTATTGGAAGAAAATGGAGTAACCCTTTTCATTTGAGCTCAAGATTTGCTCATCTCAAGTTCAAATCTGGTGTTTTCTTGAGGTCAGAATTGACTTTTTCTTAATTGGTATTGGCCTTTTGTTGACTTATTTCAAGATTTGGTTGGTGGGGTGTTGTGTTCTTCTGTGTTAAAGTTATGATTTTTGATAGACATGTTGTTTCATCGTTTTAGTATAGATCAATACTTACTTAGAAGAGTTTTGAATTTTGAGGAATTGATAGTGTATTGTGATGGACTTTTGTGCTGCCAAAAGAGTCAAGTGGTTGGTTGAACTTTGCTTTGAGGTTAGTTGAACTTGTGCTGAATCTGCCATTTTTGAGGATAGCTTCACTGTACTTGATAAGCTTTCCCTCATTTTTAGCTATCTATAGTTACAAAATTTTCACCTGATTGATTTAGTTGGATAAGGCCTGTAAGGTATTATTTTAGTGTGCCAAGAGTGTCTTTGAAACAATTTAGGGTTGCCTGATTAATATTATGGCTTCGATTAGAAGAACGTTGTCCCCAGTGCCTCGTCCTGGAAGCGCTATGAATGGAGAAAGTCCTGCGGCGGCCTCTCCACTGTCCAAGTCATCGTCGTGTAATCATAGCTATACACCAACTGGTGCATTGATGTCTTCTTTTGGTTCATTGGATTATGCATTATACAAGGTTCAGACATTTGTAGTTGGTCTTTTGTCACGAAGATCTTCTAGGCCCTTAGATAGGTCAAAGTTAAAGGGACTCATTTGGAGGAGAGCGCTTCTACAATTCGTTTTCTGCTTCGTTCTTGGAGTATTTATTGGCCTTACTCCATTACTGAATTTGTCAACAAATTTTATATCTAAACATCAAGCTTTATCCTTTGACGTCCTCCAGCCAGAAGAAAATGCTCGATCATATGACATATCTAGAAATGCGACTTCAACCACTGAGGATTTATCTGTCAAGGATAATTCGACATCAGAGCCTAAATTAGTACATGTTGAACTGAAAGAAGAAATTGCCTTCAATGCCTCTTTTAACCAATCACTTGACCAAGAGTTGATGGTGTCCCGTAAACTTTTGATTATTGTGACACCTACAGAAATTCGGCCATTTCAAGCACACTATCTAAATCGTCTGGCCTATGCATTAAAGTTGGTGCCTTCTCCTTTATTGTGGATAGTTGTTGAGATGAACTCTCAATCTGTTGAAACTGCTGATATATTGAGAAGAACTGGAGTCATGTACAGGCATCTTGTGTGCAGCAAGAACTTGACTGATGTGAAAGAGAAAAACGTTCACCTAAGGAATGCGGCACTCTCTCACATTGAAAGACACCGTCTCGATGGTATTGTCTATTTTGCTGATGAACACAACATATACTCTGCTGATATCTTTGAGCAGATGAGACAAATCAGGTACTCTATTTATTATTTTTTCTTACTTTCAGCGTGTTAGCAACCTTGTTCTACTTTTGTTGATATAAAGCAAAGTGTAAGCAAGTTTCCAGTAGTCTATATCCTTATGGAACATTACCTATGCTCAATTTAGTTGATATTTGCATGTTCTCATTTCCTTTTTTCTTGCTTAAGCTATTACTCTACTATTTTGTTTATAGTCCGTCCTTATCAGGTAAACTTCCGTATTCCTATGGCTTCTTGATGACTCTGATCTTAGGTGCCTCTCATCTTTTCTTTTTGGTATAAGCATTTGGTCTAAATGCAATGAGTCATGCCCCTCTAGGTGATGTGCTGACTCTATGATTCCACATATCAACTTTCTTGATAGATTTTGTTGTATGCAGCCGGTTTGGGACATGGATTGTGGCACGACTTGCTGAAAATAATAGGAAAGTTATCTTACAGGGTCCAATCTGTAACGGTTCTCAGGTTATAGGTTGGCACACTGAAGGTAGAGCAAAAAGATTTCAGAGATTCTATGCAGAAATATCGGGATTTGCATTCAATAGTACAATACTTTGGGATCCAAAGAGGTGGCACCGACCAACACTAGAACCTATAAGGCAATCTGATACAGTCAGAGCTAGTTCACAAGTGAGTTTTGTATCTACCCTGGATCCCTGATGATTGTTAATTAAAAAAAAAAGAAATTCTGTTAGGGGATAGTTCCACAGTCACCAAAGCTAATGTGATGGTGTACCTGAAAGAACATGGCTAGTGAAAATGAATAAGAAGTTGGAACGCCGCACCGTACCATCCTTGAAAGAAAGGGGAAGGGATATTACAGCTGTTGTCTATATTACCTTATGCGCAAATGTCAATCCTAGTGATTCTATTTGCAGGTGAGCACATTTATCGAACAAGTGGTGGAAGATGAAAGCCAAATGGAAGGTTTACCAATGAACTGTTCAAGAATCATGGTTTGGCAATTCAACACCGAGATATTATACCCATATCCTCATGAGTGGCTGGTGAAAAATTACTCAAGCACCAGTACTTCAGTTTGATGACAATTTTGACATGCAGAGAAATTCCTGAGCATTAACAAGGTGAGTGAATTATGTCTATATTTTCCCCATGGAGCTCCTTACTAGCTCTTTTACGTCTTTTTGTTTCCAGCTTTTATGAAGAAAACAATGATAACATTTTCCAGCTATTATTCATCTGTGCTGTAACTTTTCTTTTATGAGGTGTCTGCTTGTCATGTTAGACTAAATTATCATTCCTTTCGTCCACATCCCCCTCTCCCACAGTCTGTTCGACTTGTTGCTGTTTCTATTTTGATCGTTGAACGATTATATTATTGAGAATCCAGCAACCAGAAGGTGCTGTTGAATATTTATGTTGGACACATCCCGCTGATTATGTAAAGAGCTCAATAAGTCTATCCTGGCCTCTGTATAATTTGCAACAGCCATGTTACACCCAAAAAAAGAAAAAGAAAAAAGTGAAGAGATAATCTGTGTTTAATGCTAATTATAGATTCAGTCTGCTTTCAAAAATTCTTATGTTCTCTTTCCTTCCAATTGGTCCACCAGTCAGCTGAACGGATTGAGTTCCAAATTTCAATCTTTTCCTTTTACACCCCTTTAATATACGAACCTCGCAGCAGCTCTTTCGTTGTCCTAGGCGCAGTCCAATTGATTCCTACAATGTTCAGGATGAGTTCCTAGATTTTCTTGGTGAATGCGCAATGGATGAAGAGGTGATTTATGTCATTTTTTGTCTTTCACACAATGAGCATTTGCTTATATTGATCCCTCCTTTCTGAAAATTCTCTTGAGTTAGGAACTTGAGGATAATTAATAGCTTCTAGAGATGCTTTAAGTAAGGAACTTGAGGATATTGCAAAAGTTTTAGAGATTTCGTGGAGACAAAACTCAAGGTGATAGAAATACAAAGTTCTTCCTCAAACAAGCCAATGCACATAAGAGGTATAATTGCATTGATAGAATTCAAGTTGAAAGAAATCTGGTGGCTGAAAAAGACGCAATAAGAGATCATACTGACGCAATAAGAGATCATACTTTGAATTTTTATAAAGATCTCTTCACTGAAACAGAAAAGTGGAGACCTAAATGGGAGGATGAAAACTTGGCTAAATTATCAGAAGAGGAAAAGATCTGGATGGAAAGGCCTTTCATAAAAAAAAAGTAGAAACTGTAGTGAATATATTTGAAGGGGATAAGGCTCCAGGCCCTGATTGCTTATACACTTCTTCAATAGCTTACTGATGAAATGGCTATGCAGATACAACGGGGAGGATCAAGCTTTATGGAAAGAAGTCATAAAATGCATTGGTGAATCCAGTCCTTGGTGCACTAATTTGAGCTCTAATACCTATGGTGTAGGGGTCTGGAGGACAATCAGAGATTTGTGGCCTAAGCTGGAGTTGAATTTGCAGGTAAAAGTGGGGGATGGAAGAAAAACCAAGTTTTGGAAGGATGGTTGAAATGATCAAATTCCAGTGATGGACTCTTTTCCAGATCTGTTTATCTTGTGCAATAACCCTGAGGCTACAATCAATGATTGTTGGACTGCACAGAGCTGGAACTTATCCTTCCGGAGATTTTTGAATGACTGGGAGGTGGAGAGGCTGGCTAATCTGCTAAAAGTTATTGATGAACTCAAGGGGATCAAATCTAACCCTGACAACTTAAGATGGGAACATAGCAAAGATGGGGAATTCACTGTTAATAGGGCTAACATGGTGCAAAATGGGGTGTACCAGAAAGTATTGAAAAAATATGGAAGAGTTTAGCATCAACTAAAGTGAAGTGCTTCACTTGGCTGGTAGCCAAGAGAGCATGTTTGACTCATGAAGATTTGAAGAAAAAGGGTGCTATCATAGTTTCCAGATGCTTTCTTTGCAAAGAAACAGATGAGTCTAACAACCATTTATTTCTGCACTGCAAATTCACAGCACAAATATGGGCACTTTCTCAGCCTCACAGAGACAAAGTGGACCATGCCTGTGCACACTGCAGGCTTGCTAAGTTGTTGGATCAGAGATGAGGCAGCAAAGGTCAGAAGAAGTGGTGGAGGATAATACCCCAATGCATCTGGTGGACTGTTTGGAGAGAGAAATGATAGATATTTTGAAGATAGATCCAATTCCATTAAAAAAGACAAACGGAATTGTATAGTATCTTTTTATTTTTGGTGTAAAGGGATAGGCTTAGAAGATATAGATCAACTAATAGACTTATTAAGATCACTGGAAGTATTTTTTTTTTATACTCTTTTTGTTCCTTTTGAAGGTTTCCAGCATGTCCTTAATGCTGAGGAATACAATATTTACCAGTTTCAAAAAAAAGGAAAAAAAAAAAGAAAAAAAAAAAAAAAAAAAAAAAGATGGAACTTCTTCAATATGTTCTTCTTTCAAGAAATTAAAATGGAATGCCGTAAAAGTGAGAAAAAGGAGAATATTTGTGTCCACGGGAAAGAGTAGGGTTCATGGGGTTGCGCTAGGATTTGTGAGGGGGGAAGTAGGATGTATTTTAGAAATTGAAAAAAGTTTTCTCTTGTTGCGGTAGGGGTTTGTTGGAGGCTGGCGGGACTTGGAGAGGAGGGGTGTTTGTCTTAGGAAGTTGGAAAGCTGCATAACCTTTAAGGCAGAAAAAAATTAATGACATAGTAGGATGGTAGGACTGGGAGAAGAGGGGTGTTTGTTTTAGGAAATAGGAAAGCCTTCATAACCGTTAAGGCAGAAAGAAATTAACTGTATTGGGAGAAACTGAACATTGGGTTGTAAAAATCACAGTGAGTTGACTGTATTAGGAGAGTTTCCTTTTTTTGTTGATAAGTAACTGTATTAGGAGAGTTTCAAATTTGAAGGAAGATTTTACAGTGAATTGCAAGTGGTAGCAAGATTTTACAGTGAATTGCAGACTAGATAATCTGGTTTGGCTGAGTGTGTGTGCCTTCTGACTAGAGTAGTAATTGTGCTAAGTTTTCTACTTCCAAGTCAAGAAAATTTCCTCCTTAGATCTTAATTCTGTCCTTCACTACTCCTGAATGCAATAGTTGCCTCTTGGTTAAGAACCATGCCAAAAACTTTACGGAAGGCCTGCGTCAAGGGGGTTCCATCTAACCATTGGTCAATCCACGTTCTGGTTTCCTTTTTCCATCACCTACTACAATCTCTATTAATATTTGAAATTCTTCCCAGTGCCTATGAATGCTTTTCCAGAGAGGTACACCATATGGCTCAGCTGTTTGTTTATTGCACCATGGCCCATCCAAACCATACTTTATGATGATACTTTTCCCGCAAAGCTGGTTCTTCCACATTGGATCTCGGTAGCAATTTGAAGAGCAAGCTCTTGTCATGCTTCCTCAGGTCTCTAATTCCCAGCCTTCCCCACTTTTAAGAGTGTGTAACCTTGCTCCATCTTACTACGTGTAATCTGTGGCTCTCTGAATCACCTTTCCTTAAAAATCCCTTCTTATTTTATCCAGTTGCTTCACTGCCTTTAGAGGTATTGAATGCCATGACAATAATTAGTTGGAATCCCATCGAATACAGTATTTATGAGGGTGAGTGTATCCCCAAAATAAAGATATTGTCTTTCCCGTGAAGCGAGCCTTTTTTTCTCATTTTGCCACCACATTCTGTCATACACCAGTCTGTCTATGTGACTATGTTTAGCTTCAAGGAGAAGGCCCTCAAGTACATAGGAGGAATTCTCCACTTTTATGGAAAGTTGACAAAGCCATCAAGAAAATCTGGAACATGGTACCAGCTTGTATATTTTGGTGTATCTGGTTAGAAAGGAATAGGAGATGTTTTCAGGGGGTGTCAACACCTTTAGGTCTTTTGAAAGCAAGGTGTATTGCCAATTTGTTTAGTTGGACCAAATTGGTCCCTGTAGGTAATGCAGATCAACTTTTGGATTTTACTAGCTCATTAGTTCTGGCTTAGATATTTGTTGTACAGCCAGCCAGTCTTCTTTTTGTAAGCTCAAATGCTATATCTTGTAATTATTGCATCTTCTTGATGCCTTTGATTAATACCACTTACTTCATCCAAAAATTCTCCACTTTTATGCCCTAGTATACCTGCTAGTCTCTCCATGTTGTTTACGTTGTTTACAGAGAAGAACTGATCGGTGCCAAATTGACATGTAGCGCAGAAACAATTTCAAAAATTAACATAATTACTTTCAATTACCTTAGTTGTGATCCTCTGCACCAGAGAGTACCAGGGTATCATTTGCATATAGCATATGGGATACCTCAATCGTGTTCTGTCTTTCAATACCAATGAAAGGTCATTGATCAATTTCTTTTTAGCTGCCTACCAATCATTCTACCGAGGAAAGAGGAAAGGAGACCTCTTTATAGCCAGAAGTAGTCTATAGGAGTCCCATTGATTAGGATCGAGAACCTGACTCTAGTGACACATGCTATCAATCACTGAATCCATTTATCTCCAAATCCCATAGCCGTCATCAAATTTAGCAAAAAGGCCGAGTTTAACACTGTCATATGCTTTCTCCAGGTGTAATTTGCAATTGACTCCTTTTACCCTGTGCTCTTGCCTTGTAACCAAACACTCGTTGGCACCTCACATGCATCCATAATCTGTCCCCTGTACAAATACATTTTCAGATTCAGAGATTAGTTTGCTGGTCACCACTTTCATCCTTTTATTGGGAATACTGCAATGATTTTGTATATGCTACTCAAAGGACTGATCGATTAAAAGTCTTTTGACTGAATAGCTCCTTTTTGGGGAAGAGTATTCTGGAGGTAGCATTTACTTTTAGAAACTTTTCCTTCTATTTAAAAGCACTCAAAGGTTTCCATTAGGCCTCCTTTTTGAAGGACCAACATCTCTGGTAAAAAGCTATGGTATATCTGTTGGGTCTAGGGGCCTTATCCCCAGCATTGCCTTTTGAGACACTGAATACTTTGTCATGTGTAAAAAGTTCCGGTAGAAAATCATACTATAGAGTAGGATTGGATATGGGCAGGTCGAAAATGGGTTAAACAAAAATGGATAAAATATCTGACCACCCGTATTTAACCCGGATAAAAAATGGGTTAATTGACTGATAATATGGGTATCCGTATTATCCATGGCTTCAGGAATAGTCAGGTGAGAACACAAACTAAAAACCAAAATAAGTTTAGACTCCCAGAAAAAATAAAATAAAAAAAGCTTAGACTCCGAGAAAACAAGAACTTATGAAACATAATAGAATACAAATGGGTATTTATATCCATATTATCCATTTGGCTATCTATTTTTTTAGTTGATAATATGGATAATATCCATATTTGATCCACTTCTAAAGAGTCGGTTATCCAATACACATATCTAATGGGTCAGATTGGATGGTTAACCATTTTGCCAGCCCTACAAAAAGCATTAACGCCGCAAAGGCCAATGCCCTAATTGCTGTACAATAGAGTTGTAATTCACTAGTTATTCCAGATGCTCGCCAAATCTGAAATAACCATAGAGTCATAGAGGAAACATGAGAGTTCGCTCCTTTCTCGGCTAAGGAAAGAGATACAGAATTCATGAACTTCGCTATTTCATGCGGATCTATTGTATCGTTACTTAGTATGCTTACTCACCTTGCTTGTGCTTCAGTTTGGAGCAAATGTTAAATATTTGAATCAACTGCATATATTTCATTTGTTATTGATGTAATTTATGTCAACTATACTGTGAACATTTCACGTCAACTGCACTGATGTAACCATTTATGTCAACTAAGATGAACAATTATTTAATTGAGGATGTAACCAATTGAGTCAGAGAGTATAGAAGAGGTTAAATGTAGAAAAAGGAAGATACTGGTCACTGGAGAGAGTAACAGCTAAACAAAAGACGTAGCATCTAAATTCGTTACTGCATTCTTGTTGACCTCTGAAATTTGGAGAAAAATAGGACTTCTCTTGATTCTGTAACACATTTATAAGAAACTGGAGAACTAAATAGTAAATAACCTACTGAAAACAGATTGACTTTCCATGATGTTGTTCTTCCCTTTGTCAATAAGTTTTGGTATTAACTATTTGACACATTGTGCCATCGTTTCTAGTGCAGGGAAATTTAGCGAACAATTATGAGCGTCTGCTGCAAATATTTATCGGACCAACCACTTGAATGCTATCAGTTTGGAGCATGTAATGTTTAACTACATGCTTTGTATCTAGAGAGACCAAGGAGACTGGTTCTCTCTGCCCTTTCCTCCCTACCCCATCGCTCCTCTTCCGTTTTTCTGTCCTGCTGCTATATCAGTAGATATTAACTTGTACAGTTGCTTAGCTACTCATAATATAATCTTCTGGCTACCAAGTCAGTAGCAGCAACATTGTTGCCATGTGGAAATTATTTACAACAGATAGGTGAGTTTCAAGTTCCAAACCAATTCTTTCGACGAAGTTTTTTGTAATGCAAGTTGATGCTGAAATGGAGTATTGTTCTTCAACCCGCAGGTTTACTAATATACTTGTGCATATGTTAGGTGCTACTCCGTTCCAACTTATACGATACTCTTCCGTTCCAATTTATATGATACTCATTCAAGTGTTTGACATCATCTCATGTATACAATTTTTTCACAGATACCAAATTTCATAATCACTATATTCTTCAACTTTTTATCTTTGATTTGATTTTTCTTGTTTGACACCATTTCCTTCCTTTACAACTATTTCATAGCTTTCAAGATTTCAAATGAACTAGATTATTCAAAATTTTAATTTTTTATATGTTGTGTCCAGTCAAATACTGTTACGTAAAATGGAATAGCGGGATTGATGGCTTTGCAAGTCTTCTTTTGCATAGTGTAATGCATTTTTCAAGTTGGCTGTCTTTCAGCCATTGCTGCTAGGGGTGGGCATAAACACCGAAAACCGAAAAACCGGATCGAACCGAATTAATTCGGTTTTTCGGTTTCGGTTTTTTCGGTATTTCGGTTCGGTTTTGGTTTTTTTTAATAACAATTTCGGTGTTCGGTTCCGGTTCACTGGTTCTTCGGTTTTTCGGTTAAACCGAAGTTTTTTTTTTTTTTTTTAACTACATGAACACAATTTTTTTGGGGAAAAAAACATAAGTAGACAATAATATTATAATATTTACATACTCTTAGCAATTAAATGTTATTAAATATTACATGGCAGGTTAAGGCCTCATTTGTTTGCACTTATTAGAGATCTGAATCTGAATGGTTCAGACCTTAAGCCATTAAGTGCATTTGTTTGCATTAAGATCTAAGCACTTATTGGGTCTGAATAGGTCTTAATCATTAAGATCTTGAACCAAGTCTTAATATCATTAAGAGGTGTTTTAATTTTTTATGAAACTTTTTTTATCACCAGCAACAACCCCAACCCCAACCCTTCACCTCAACCCCACCCCCATCACTCTCCACTCCAACCCCACCCCACCACTAACCCCAATCCCACCCCACACCACCCACCCTCACTCCCTAGCACCAACCCCCACCCCACACCACGCACTCCCCACTACCCCCACCTACCACCCTCCACCTCCCATTGCCAACCCCACACCCCACCAACCCCACCCCCACTACCTCCCACCCCTCACTCCAACCACCCACTCACCACCCACCATGACTACAAAACATCTATACCATTACTAGTGAACATAAATGTTTTATTTTTTTATCAAGTAATATTTTATTTTATTAAATTTGTATTTATTTTCTACTATTTAGTTACTTTTTTAATTTGAATTGTATATTTATTATGTTTAAATAAATACATTATGCACATTCAGATAGTGAAAAACAAACAGTCTTAATCATTCAGTGTTCAGATCTAGAGACAATATCTTAATCATTCAGATGTGTATTCAGATTCAGACGTCTTAATCTTAATGAAAACAAATGAGGCCTAAGTGTTTTATAGTAAATCAAATTGCTATATATAAGGAAACCTTCATACGTGAATAACTCCAATACCTATTTGTTGTTCAGAGTATAACTGCTTTTATACAATTTCATACTTCTTCCTTATTCTGCAAGATTTTTTTCCAAAGATTTTTTCCTTACCTTTTCTACTTCCTCCTTATTCTCAACTTCTTTCATTGTTCCATAAAAAATAAAATCTCAGTTTTCATTTAACACTACGAGTGATGTTGAACACAAGTATAATAATAATTTGAGTGTTGATTTTTATTATATATAGTATAATAAAAATGTTATACATAGGATAATATTCATATAATTTATTTCACCTATTATAATAAATTAGATATAACTCACATAATTTGATTATACACTATATAAAATTTTATATACACACTATATAAAATTTTATATACCTCGTATGCTTTTATTATACGTTGTATAATACATTATATTTTGTATATAGAAGATATTATCTTGTATGTGTGGATGATCACTATGGTTGGATTCTAAAGTCATCAAACCTTCAAACATTTAGTTTAGCATAAACCTCTGTAACTCGAAGCAATCAAGAAGGAAAAATGAAAATAAATGGAGAGATGTGTAATTGCTAAAAACGAATTAGAACAACCGAAACTGAATCGAACCGAACTTCAAAAAACCGAACCGAACCGAACTAATTCGGTGCGGTGTTCGGTGTCCACTTTCAAAAAACCGAAACCGAAAAACCGGATCGAACTCTGAAAAAAACGAACCGAAAAACCGAACGCCCAACCCTAATTGCTGCATCTTATTATTGAGACAACTCCAACTGCAGCTCAGGACTAGATGTGGTGTTATATTGAACTTTACCTTGTTAAAAGTTTAGAGCATCAAAATCATTAAAACGAATTTCCTTTTAACGAGTTTGATATACATTTATTTATGTATTTATATTGAAAAAAATGCATTGTGGACGTCTTTTATTCACGAAAGAAGAAAAACGTGAGTGAAGTTAAGAAAACCAGGTAAGAAGAAATGAAAGTAAACACATTGTTATAATCTGAGTGAATTTTTTTTTTTAAGTCGATTACTTCAAAATGAATTAGATCGCACAGTGGCGGAGTCAGGATTTTCACTAAGGGGGTTCACAATATGAAAAAGTAAACGTACAAGAAGCCGAAGGGGGTTCAACGTCTACTATATATACATAACAAATAATTTTAATCATGTATAAACAGTGTAATTTTTTGCTGAAGGGGGTTCGGATGAACCCCTTGGCCCTTCTTCCCTCTGCCCCTGCCTTCGCATTCTTAATGGGAAAGGTAAAAAAAAATTTGCATAAATATACAACCCAACATATATATATATATATATATAGCATAAATATACAACCCAACATATATATATATATATATATATATATATTTATATGTGCTCTGACTTTCGACAAAAAGAAAGGTAAGTATATATCCTTCCACTAAAGGGTCTTTTTTGCCCCAAAAATTATTTGCTTTCCCATTAAAGTAAAAGAATGATCGAATAGTGGTAAGTGATGAAAAACAAACTCATTGTTAAATAATAGAAATACTTTTCCAATGACTAAGAACAAACAACCGTCAATATGTCCGAGTGGTTAAGGAGACAGACTCGAAATCTGTTGGGCTTTGCCTGCGCAGGTTCGAATCCTGCTGTTGACGTTATATTTTGCTTTAATTCTTATTATCATATTTTATTTAGAGTACGTGGAGTTTTTTGGAGTGATCATTGTTATGCAAATTTTACTCACGCCCAAAAGGTTTCTCCAAAAGAGTTGCTATATGGGTTCTCAGGAACCTCAGACATTTGCGCAGTTTCTGTATTTGCATTGAAAAATATATATATATATATAAGAAATATGAATTGGGAACCCATTAACAAAGTGTGCTATTAGTTTAGTGATAGAAAAATAACTTTTTAAGCTTTGTTCCTCTTGGTTAAGGGTTCGAATCCCCTTGGTCACCATGTATCAATTTTTTTATTTTTTAGCTTGAGATAGGCGGGAACCCCCAAACTTTAAATCCTAGATCCGCCTCTGCCTAAACTATTAAGGAGTTTCCATAACCGCACCCCCCCCCCCCCCACCAACCCCAAGAACTACCATGAACTCATTATGCTAGGTGGTCTCATTTTTTTAAGATTTCTTTCATCTCCCATGCGTCTCTCACCAAGTTATTCGCAACATTTTGCCACATCTTCAACTGGGGGATTTTTAATCTAAAGAGAGTTTTAGTCTAGGAGGTAACATGAACACCCAATAGCTTAAATATGAAACTCGCAAAATGGCGATAATTTTGGGGGAGTTTAACCTATTACTAATAAAATTAAATTTTCTTATTCAGTGCATTTGTTTCACTACAGAGCATCATTAACTTATATATTCAATTAGTATTTTTCACTCTTCTCATCTGGAAAATAATATTTATTTTCATATAGATAATTTTTAAAAAAGAATATATATTGTGAAGAAATTAAAAAAAAAAAAACTTTCATAAAGTAAGAGTAAAATATATACATTTTAAAAATCAGTTGACACATGGGGGAGGCGGGGGAAGGAATAATGTCTATTTTTTAAAGTTGAGGAAAGCTTAATTTTTAAAGAAAAATTAGAGAGTATAAATGATTTTTGCCCCAAAATAATTTTATACTAAATTGCCTGCCACACTCGATTGACTTGCAATAATTAGATGTACCCAGTGTCTTTTTGATAGTGGAATCTTTGTAATTATGTAATCCTCTGATTTTATTTTTGAGAGAAAAACAAAACCAAATTTTAGGTTATAACCAAAAAGGAATTAATTGACAGTGATAACCACTTTGTCTGCAAAGCGAATTTTAAAGATTGGGATTCTACAGAGATGATTTGGTTGTCTTAGCATTTTACCTTAGAATCTTTCTCATCCTACCAAAAAAGGGATAAACAAAATTTTCAATGTTGTTTCTTAACTAATTAACATTAACGAGTTAAAATAAGCTAATTTGATGAAAATAAATTTGAAGTTTAAAACTCAAAACAAATAGTGTACACACAATATTGTGAACTGAGTTCTAGTACAGTACAAGAAATTTATATACAATAGAATACTTCAGTTAAAATTCAAACATTTCCCCATTCATGACTAACATCAATATTGCCTATATATTTTTCTAAGTTGCAAAAATAGAGAAATTTGCAAAGCCCCACTAGTAAGCCTAATCCTGCCTCCTGAGAGTCAACAAGTTACAAGTTTTCAATAAAGTTTAACCTGTGATAGCATGCATGTTAGTTACTATATATACCATGTTATCGGTTACTCCATAATTACCTATTAACTGTGACCTGATTGTAAAATACTTTTACATCGTCAGTGCAAAAAAATTAAAATACACGCATCACTATCGTATAATTGGTTTATTGACATTAAATGGAAACGCAAATATCGAATTGAAAGGAGAACCTGCAACTAGGTTTGATCTTTTAATTTGCTTCAGGAACTATTGCTGTTAAGTTCATTTTACTCCATTTCAAAATTACATTGTGTGAGGCAAGTACTTGAGATGCCTTATTCTTTTCTATTTAATTTGTTTTGAGTTATAAAACTGTAAAATTTTCTCTTTAAATAAAAAGAGGAAAACCCCTTAAAACTGGTTTCATTTTTTTCTACTTTTAAAATACATTTGACTGGTAAATAATATCACTATCAGATAATATATGCTTATATTAGTTGACATTCTATGTCAATTTTCTAATGAAGAATATATGTCTATGCATAGAAAGAGAGGCACATATTCGAAGATGAAGAGATCAATATCACCATTATGTAGATAAAAGAAGAACAAAGTTATGAAAGGAACTTATCTATAGGGTCAAAGCACGAAATTTAGCAGGAATAATAGTTTCAACACTATAAATACCGAACCAAGAAGCATATTATATATCCATAAATAATTAAGCCAAGAAAGAACTTGCCAAGTTAGGAGGAGAGGCCTTACATGAATGAGAAGAGCCTCTCTTTGTTTAGTAGCCAGGGATGACTTGCCTTTCAATCAATGCCTTGCAAAAAAAGCAAAATAAACCCCTTTTTATGGTATTGGAATGAGGGGCAAGCATCAGTGGCGACTTGACGAGCTCTTTTCCATCATGTTAGTCCATCTTCTTCCTCTTCTGTATCACATATGTTGCTCAACATCATATTGTTAAGTGTTCTATATTAGTTAATGAAATAGGTTATTGTCTGCTTAATTATACTACAATTTTGAACCATCTTTATTACCTCATAAGCTAACTTTTTGAGTTATGTCGAAAGTCCATTCTTAACGTGGTATCAAAGAACTCATCTCTGATTTTAGTTGTCGCTGCATGCTCTAGATACAAAGTACTACATAATGCACTAGTGTTAAGTTTCCCACATTGATTATGGACTATTATCTGATTATGTGGTTTTGAGCAATTCTCATCTCATGAACGGATTTTGAATTTCTATCTCCTTTTCATATTCTCATGTTAATCAGAGGGTGTTTGGTTAGGTTTATAAGCTGGTCAAACTGTAATCATTTTTTGGCTTATCTTCACGTTTGTACACCAAAAGTGTTTATAAGTCAAAAGTCATAAGTTGGTCATCCCTAACTTATAATTTTAATGCATACATTTAAATTTATATTTTCTACATAAAAAGTGATTATCATCAAATTTTTACCAAACACACTAACTATTTATCAGCCTCAACACTTCTATTCAACGCGTAACTTTTTATTTATAAAATCAGCTTCAACACTAAGTGTTTTGCAACCGTTGATGCTTTTAAACTATTTCAAATTAGCTTATAACCTAAAAATGACTGCACTTATGACACATATGCCTGAAGCGCAACAATTTATTTGCATGCACTTAAGACGTGTGCGTCAAAAGTGCAGGAAAAAATGGTGCACTTCAGTCATATGTCGTAAATTCCCAACTTCACACAAAAATTATAACTTCAGATGCGAATTTTGTTACTTCAATCACGTATGTAGAAGTTGTGTTCAAAGTGGATAAATTTGCCAAAAAAAAAAAAAAAAAAAAAAAAAAAAACCCCTTAGGTACAACTTTTAAAAATGGTCCCAAAATCGGGTATTTATACACTTCCCCATCCTTCAGTTGACCCATTCAACTCCTAGCAGTAACGAAGAAACAACGTATACTTTTTATGAGATATCTTATTTGGACACCGATATTTAATTAGTATCCACTTTTTAAATTTTTTGTACATTTACCCACTCCAGACATGCGATGTCTGAAATATAGCTAAAGTTTAGTTATTTTTGCCTGAATTTTAGCCATTTATGGCTGAATTCAGTCTTTTTTGCCTTAACTTCAAAGATTTTTTCCTTAAGTAGATACATTTTTGCATGAGTTCATGTACATATGGGCAAGTTCAATCAATTTTGCCTGAACTTCACACAAAAATGTAACGTACTTCAGACATCGCATGTCTGAAGTGGCAGACACGAAATTTTTTAAAATATTTGGTCTAAATTAAATAGCGTATTTAAATAAGGTATCTCGTGTAGTTTTATGAAATAATACGAATTCAGTTTTTAAAATTATTCAAAGTTAATCGAATTTTTGTTGTTGCTTCTTCTTCTTCTGAACTTTGAGTTTGAGGTTGGGATCTTTCAAAGCCTAATTTCATATTTGAATGACTAAGTTTAAAAAGACAAAAAATTCAAATTCAGACCTATGAATTTGAAGTTGGGCTCTTGCAAAGCCTAACCATAGATCTCAATTCTGAATTTGAAATACATTCTAAGATTTCGACAGAGCCCAATTTCACACCCAAAAAATTCTGAAGTGCTTAAAGGTCATTAAAGAAATTCAAGTGTGCTAACTATTAATTTGCATTTGAACGAGTACTAAAAATATGAAAAATATCACTGGACCACACGAATCTATTGTACGATATGTCAATAAGTGTACAATATGTAGTAGAAGTAATTTGGAGTTTAATGGGCGTCTTGGGGGCAAAACAATTTGGAAACTACGCGAAGACCTAATATTCAAATGAATGAACACAAAGCCTAACTTCAAATGAGCATAACTCACAATATATACTGAGTTATTAGGTTCTGTATAAGTTATAAAATTAAGTTCCTTTTTTAGTTAATTATACTTAAAATCACTAAACTTCTTCGTCAAATATTAAAGAACCCAAAACTCACCAAAGTTGGATTCAAAATTCGTCTTCAAGAAGTAATCACATTACTCAATCTTTGTTTATTGTGTATAAATGCGTATACAAAATCTGATTTGGAATAGAAATCATGGTTTGATTGAGTTGTTGGATAAACCTAGAATCAGTTTTTATAAATGAGATTAAGTAGTTGGTAGAAATGATGAATAGTACTG
This sequence comes from Lycium ferocissimum, assembly GCF_029784015.1. Classification (NCBI taxonomy): domain Eukaryota; kingdom Viridiplantae; phylum Streptophyta; class Magnoliopsida; order Solanales; family Solanaceae; genus Lycium; species Lycium ferocissimum. The sequence continues at coordinate 21,498,788 of NC_081350.1, forward strand.
ACTTGGGGATGAAAATTGGGCTATGTAGTGATATTAGTAGTCTTTAGTGATATGTTAGACACTGAGAATTAAAAAGATAACTTTGAATTAACCACCATGACAACGAGAACTTAGGATTTTGATTGGTTTTGAGATAAGTATAAGATGCTTGAATGATTCAATCTAGGTAATTATGAGCCGTTGTTTGATGAAAATATGTTATATTGCGTAGTTGAATATAATGAGACATACTGAAGCATATGTTGAATTTACTGGGGACGTTGGAGTGTCGGAAAAGAAGTTGAAGCTTATGTTTGGTATTGAAACGAAAGCAAGAAAATTAAGGCTTATCACTCTTTTAAAGCCGTTCTCTCTAAATGCGTTGATATGCAAATTATTAGTAAAGGTAAGCACATTCTTGTGTGGACAAGTATGTGCATTCTACCCTATGTGTTAGATATATAAAGTTTCATTTGTTTTCTAATCGATATGTTGAAACGAAAATTATGCTTCAAATAATTGTTGAAAACGCTACCAGAATGATTGTTATAAGTTTTATAAGAACTTATGTTGATGACACACGCATGTAATGTAATTCGAACTAACATTTTGGATTGGCTTATTTTAAGTGCTTTTAAGCATTTTTGTAGTGTTTGGATAAAATAAAAAAGTGCTTTGAAGCACTTGTTTTTAAGCAGAAACAACAAAAATAAGTCAAAAGCGTAAAGTTAAGTCCTAACTTATTGTTTTGGGCTTATAAATCAAAACCATGTTCATCCTAACTCTATGAACAAATGAAAGCCCAAATACACTACGGAATCTATTTTTGCTATAAAAATATTTTGGGAGTTACTTGTGATATTCGGGAGTGGTAATAGAGTGGTATTTACTCGATGTAAAAGGACGCAGACTAAAATCGAAGTTGAGATATAATTAGAGTCCCCCAAGTCTTTGCAAATGTTTGTTATTATTTAGCAAAGATTAAGTCGACTCATACAATGCTACGGAAAGTCGTCTGAACAAGTAGGGTAAATACTTAACGTAAGCCTGTCAATTGGGCCGGGTCGCCCCGGACCGGCCCACCTAACCTGGCCCATAACCGGCCCGGCCCCGAACTCGCTAAGAGGGTGGTGGGCTAAGCTAGTGGAAAAAAATAGGGGGCTGGGCCGGACATGCCAAGTAGCCCGGCCCGGCCCACTTTGAATTAATTTTTTTTTTTTAAAAAAAAAAAAACATAAATAGGCAGTTTTTGAAAAATGATTACATATATATGACAGCGTTAATTAATGAATGTCAAATATTTACTTCCATAACAGATTCTAGTATACGAGAATCAATCCTATATTAGATCCATGCTTTCCATTTTCTTGCCTATTTTTAGGGATAGTTATAAAATTTTGGAAGTTAATTAAATATGTCACTCAAATTAGCTATTTTATAGGGAGATGATTCCAACTTTAACTATTAAACTCCCTTTATTCTCTTAATTACTATGCAACTAAAACTTAATAGTATTCAATTTTGTCATTATATATACCTGACAATTTTTTAGAGGTATTCTATTTACTAATATATTACAATATACATGGTATAATTTATTTATATTATATTGAGGTATAATATTATATATAGTATAATTCATTTTTAGAGGCACACTGATGTACTTTATACATAGTATAATTTAACATAGATTATAATGGTATAATGTTAAATATACCTGGTATAATATTATTTTTTAGAGATACTATATATATTGATTTAACTTTGATTGGAAAATACTTTTCAGTTGAAAAAATATCATGTATATTTGTGATGGAGATATTATCAAAAACTCCAAAAACGACTTGTATATCTTGTTTGGATATTTATGACTTTGTGTATGTCTTGTATATTTTGTTTGTGTATTTGTGTATATCTTGTATATGTTGATTGTATATTCGTGTATATCTTGTATATGTTGTTGGAATAAAGATTCCCAACGGCTATTTAAGCAATAATAGCCGTTGAGCAAAAGGCCAAACCCCAAAAATGACTTCTTTTTTTAAAATTTTTAATTCATTTAAATATAAGTGTCAAATATTATAAAAAGTTTAGAGTGTGATGCAAGACTGCATCGATAATTTAAAATAAAATTTCAAACTTAAATTGATAACACTGCAGATTCCAAACACACAAACTTGAACGACTTACATTGCAAAATCAAATCAAAACAAACTAACTAACATTGCAAAATGAAAACATACAAACTTGAAATTTGAAACTTGAAACTTGAAAGTTGAGTCTTGAAACTTGAACCTTGAAAGCTCAAAATTCAAATTCTAACGAAGAGTTGCATATGCATTTCGGTGTTTCTGACCCAAGTGACGGCCAAAGTATCGACCGGTCCATATCCCGGTCCGGACCTATGATTCATAGTTTGTAGACAAATTCTACATCGAATCGTATCTTCTTCTAATTTATCATAATACCTCCATACTGATGCACTCCATGAGCTAGAGGAAGAAGATTGTCAGTATCCATTAAATTTAAATTTTGAAATTTGAACTTGGATGTTGGAAGTGAGAGAGAGAGAGATTTAGATGAGTAGGAAATTTCGGGATAGAGGAAAGTAGGGAATTGTGAGATGATATGGAGAAGAATGAATGGTATTTATAGATTGAAAATAGAGCCAAAGAATAATTTAAGGAACTTGATCGTTAAAATAAAGTTGATAACAACTAGATTTTAAAGTATCAAACTTAATAAATTTTAGTATTAGAATTTTTTAAAAATAATTAAAGCCCGGTCCGGCTCATTAACTAAAACCCAGCCCGACCCACTTAGCCCACTATGTACCCCTACTCGGGTAGGGGGCTGGGCCGGACACTCTTTTTCCTCCCCAAACCCGCCCCCAACCCGGCCCATTAACCTATGGCCTGGCCCAGAGGCCCATGTGACCCGAATCTACATGGCCCGGCTCAATTGACAGGTCTAAGGCATACACCAAGCATTATCTTATGCCGGTCTCAGCAGTAGTAGTTTCGGTGAAAAGTATGAAAATGATTTGAATATGTTTAGATCTAAGGAGCCGAAAGTTAGTTCAATGATTTAATTCATGTGGAATGGTAATTTATATGATTTTACTTAAATCATGATTTTCTATAAATTGTTTAAAGTTTATATAATGTGCTTACATTACATTGATTATTTTATTAAAGTCTTGTCCATCTTAAGTGAGAGTGAGTTAATGAATTGAGTATTGTGGTGGTGTACTCAGCTCTTCGTGATCAGCCGCCTTTACTTTACATATTTCAGAATGTGGCGTGACACGAGATTGTCAAAAGACGAGCTAGGATGACTCTCTTTAAATTTGGTGAGACACCACTTCTATGTTAGGGGAAGCTTGTTACTCCACTTACGTTTTTTCTTTTCATTTAGCCTGGACTTGTCTTGGGTGTCATTCTTATTCCGATACTCCATAAATGGTGGTATTGGGTTGTAATAATATGGTTCATGCACAACATATAATAATTATATTCTATTTTTATCATTTATATAAAAATATTTCATGTATGGATTTTGAAATTGCTTTAATGCATATGTTGAGACGTACTATATGAGATTCGTTCGCTCGGTGCAGATATATTGCTGAGTGTCGGTCAAGTCAGTAACGTGGATTTTAGGGCGTGACACCCAATTTCAGAGCTGTTGATTTGTATTTGAAAACATCCTAACATAATTTCAACTTCAGACATGCATATCTAAATTTAATTTTGAGCAAGCTAATCTTTAAAAATTTTATAAATTTTGACTATTTATTAAATAAGGGTCCTAAGAAGGCTATTTGTGCACTTTGTCCCATAGTCTAGGATGCATGAAATTACACCCAAATAATCTTGAAAATGGGTGGTCTTGAAGTTTTGACCTCCGGTTACCCAATCGACATTTCAGGGTTAAAATTCAAAAGTGTTGCCTATGGACCAAAACTTGGTAAGTTTGATGTTTTTCAAACGTGGTAAAAATTCAAGACCACTCATTTCTAAGAGCATTCTTGTAAACATCCTCTATGATGAGGCCCACTAGCATGGCCAGCCGCATTGAGACTCAAATTTTTGTAGGTAAAATGACATAGAGTACCTACTTAAGACTCTTTGTTACAAAATATAACGATATTTTTTCTTATAAACATAACAATAAATTTACAAAATATAACGGATTTTCATGCTTTTTAAAAAAAAAAATAAAATATATATATATATATATATATATATATATATATATATATATATATATATATATATATATATATATCACACCCTACCGGGGAGTATGACGGGCTCCAACCCGTAGGTCGGGAACCACCTTTTTTATCCGTTACTTTGAACATTATAAACCATAACTCAAAGAACACTCGCACGCGTAAAAGGCCCAACATAGGAATATCCGATCATTCAGCACATGTGTTCATATACGGATCGACAAAGTCGCCACATCATAACGTATATCATAAAGCCGGCAAGGTTAACAGTAAAGTATCAAGAGCTCAAAATAAGACCGACAAGGCCACCAATATATTATACCATAATATGACCCGGTGGAACTATAAAACATCTAACTGTACACACACGTCTACGAGCCTCTACATAGATTTTAAATGATTATAAGGACAATACCAAATAGACTGCAGCTCCGAAGTAAGTGGAGTGCTCCCGAGAATCCGCCGATAGAACACCGATGGGTCCGATCCGTCTCCCCGCCTCACTGCGGCGGCATGAGCGCGACGTCCACGAGAAGGGACGTCGGTATTTAATAATGTGCGAGTATGTAAGGCATGAATAACAACATAATATAGATATGAAAGGAAACATGGAATAAGGGAGATAACCTGTACATCTGGATGCCTCATAAGGCAATGTCATGCATGCTTAGCCTTTAAAAAAAATATTTTTATACATATATATAGTACCATGCCCGGCCATTAAGGCTCTGTGTCATATAAATAGTATCATGCCCGGCCATTAAGGCTCGGTGTTATCATCGTTAGCCCGCGTCTGGGGCAATATCATAACATGCCCACTGCAGTGGAGTGCACATCTACGTGCCATGCCCGGCCGACTAAGCGCGGCGCGGTGTGAGAAAATACATACATATATATAAAGCATGCATGAGAACCCAATCAAAAGCCACAACTATATCGGAGTGACATAAGGTCGGTAGCCTTCGATTATATTATGGATCAATCATCATCATTTATCCCACCTTGAAGGAACAATTATTATAAGGTGAGATCAACAACAATAAATAAAATCGAAAAAGTCATGAAATAAGCTCAATAATCTCATAATAGCATTAAAATCATAAGCTTTGGAATTTCTAGAATTAAGATCATCATCATCATCATTTTCATCATAGAAAACGTCTCATCTTAAGTATCATAAGAAGCTTTCAAGAATCATGAACTTCTAACTTTTGGAAGTAAGAAGGTTATGGAAACATATATGGGATCATAACATAGGAATCATGCCTTTTGAACAAAATCATAAGATGAGATCAACATCAATAAATATAATAAAAAATCTTGAAACCAAATCGGAATCTCATAATGACATTAAAATCATAACTTTGGAATCTCCAGAAACGGGATCATCATAATCGTCATCATGGTCCTTATAGAAAACATTCGTCTTTAGCATCATAAGGATTTTGAAAATCATGAACTACAAGTATTTCCAGAAATAAGGTATTATGGAAGTCGTGCATGCGTTCATAGGAAAAGAATCATGCCTTTAAAAGAAAGAGGAATAGCCTTAACATACCTGGAAGATAATTTCTCGACTTCCAACTTACTTCCTGTCTTGCAATTCACTTAAGATCATTCGTAGCCTCGTAATCTACATATACGACCATTCATACTATTGTTAGGCTCATCGTCATACGCTCGTCTTAAACCCTTAATTTAAATCCATCTAGAATCTGCTGAAATTCGGGCAAAGATCTCCCCTGTTTATATGCCTAGCCTGAAATCACAATTCAATAACCAACAACAATAACAACAATACCAACATCAACAACAATAATACCAACACCAAGATGCTCCATAAACATCCCACACGATGTTTATTCAATTTCTCCATCAACGAGTTCATTATACGATCATTTCATAACTCTATCTCCGTAAATAAACTGAAATTAATATTAATAAGAAGAGATTCACACCTTATTCTTGCTAGAGCAGCAATATCTTCAATATTCACTTTGAATCCAGTCAATTCCAATGCAAGACAAAACTATAATCGCGACTACACGTTACCTGGACCTCGATTAATATTCCGTCACTCGAAATTACTCAAAATCCTCACTTTTATGAGGTAAATATGCTCTCTTTTGCTTGCTGATTTTTCTGGAATATTTGAGAGGTTTTTATGACCAAAAAATGGGGTTTTGCCCCTTATAATGGGTGCCAAAGTCGGCATCACTGTAGCACTGTAGCAGCACTGTAGCAGCGCGCCCTGCTCTGCCCGCCTAACTTGTAACATCCATAATTCTCTATTCCGACGTCGTATCGATGAGCGGTTTGTTGCATTGGAAACTAGATTCAACGAACTTCATTTTAGGCTTTTAAAACACCTTAAAACTCCTCATATGCCTGGAGATATGCCCTTCCAAAGTTGACCCAAAATTCTGCCCTTGATTCTGCCAACTTTTTTTTTCTTCAAATTTTCGACAAACTTATTTTCGTTGATTTGCTTGGTCCCAAAATCTTCCAAAACTCCCCTTACATGCTATTTATCATTTATTAAACTGGGTAATGGTCATGTTCTCGTGTTTCAAGGTTGTCCTTCCCGGTTACGACTTACGAGATCGTAATTCATCCTTTATTCTATTGTCACGTACTTCCCATGACTTGTACCTTCCAAACTTCATGGACGTCTCCAATGCTCCATTACAACGGTGAAGTACGTGATACGCTCATGCTCTGAAAGTGCGGGGTGTAACAATTTATTTTTAAATTATTATTTATTTATTTTTTTAATTCTTTTTTAAACTGTTTAATTTTTTCCGTTGAAGGCTCAAAAAATTCACTCAAATTTTTGTGTGTGAAAATTGTATGTAAAATATATGAAATGTGTATGTGAGCGAACTGTTTAATACAGTTTTCATACACAAATTTTTTAACAACTTTTTAAGCCTTGAGCGAGATATATACATTTCATACATTTTTCATACATAAAATTTTTAGTGATTTTTTTAAGCCTTAAATATTGTATGAAAGTTGTTTACATGTTGTTGTAGGACTATTAATTTTCCGGAAACATAACATGAATCTTATACACGAAAAATGAGAGCGAAATTCTAAGCCTTCAGCTAGATATAAATATTTTATACATTTTCATACACAAAATTTTGAACAAAACTTTTAAGCCTTCAACCAGATATATATACACAATACATACAGTTTTCGTACACACAATTTTGAGCGAACCTTTTAAGCTTTGAACGAGATATACACATTTCATACATCAAATTTTGAGCGATTAACCTTGAGCGAAACAAAAAATTACAAAAAAAAAAAAAAACACTTGAGTAAAATTTTTGTATATATTTTGTAAGAAATCTATTGCTATGTTTTGTAAACTGAAAAGTTTAGTTATATTTTGTAAATACTGTTCTTATATATATATATATATATATATATATATATATATATATAGGACTAACGGAAGTAGACATGACAAACAATGGAGGAATCTTTTATATTAGCCCAGACTTTATAATGAATTTAGCAGAATTTGGAAAACACATAAAAATAGGAATACAAACCAAGGGATATGAAGAAATGTGTGACGGTAATAATTTATTAGAGCTTAAAGAAATTACTCTTTCATGAACAAACTAACTAGAGTTTGTAAACTGAAAAGTTTAGTTATATTTTGTAAATACTGTTCTTATGCATATATATATATATATATGTGTGTGTGTGTGTCTCAATCGCCCATTTTCGTATTAACACATATACCGGTACTAATACCATCAACGATTATTTGATTACAAGATAAGGAATAACGATGCATGATCATGTATTTGATTTTTTTTTTTCTTTATTTCGGTATAAAATATTCTGGGACTTTTATATCACAATTTTTTTTACTGTATACTATACTTAATGTGGGATAACATTGATCTCGCAATAAAATAAGGAAATGACAAAAATGCCCTTCTTCTCAAGTCCTTTAAGAAAGCTAAGTTTAAAATTGAAAGTAAAACTTTATGCAAATTTAACCAGTGTAAACCTAAAAACTTATTTTGTATTATGCTAATATACTTCATTTTTAGTCCAATGAACCAACATTTACCATAAAATATGTCAACTAATAATCTTGTCATTATTAAATTTTTATATTATAATCCTAATATAATTTATTCACAAACCAAAGGACCCTCACTCTTTTAAAGTAGAGGTCCAAAACGAAAATACTTCCCTTAGATATTCCAATAACTCAGTCCACAATTAATATTTTCCTGTTATACACATATACTTTAAATAATTTTTTCCCACGGAACTCAAGAAGCGTCTAATGCAATTTGCACATCTACTTCTTATGTCTTATATCATTTCCCATCTTTAGGTACACACATATGTAGATGATTCTACTCTGTATGAATCTTTATTCCATGCCAGACCTGTAGTATTAAAGGAATGAAGAAGCAAACATATAAAAGAATATATTCTCACACAGAAAGAATAGCATTGTATAGATTGGGAGAGAGAAGGATTATAAAATCTCATGGATGAGGCAACTAGGCCAAAGGGTCAAACAAATTGGCTATAAATATTGGAATAAGAAAGCAAAATAATACACAACCAAGAAAACGTATGTTTGGAAGAGAGGCCTTGCATGAAGGGAAGACCCTTTGTTTACTAGCCAAGGATGACTTGCCTACATAGATATATATACCAACAAGTTGACATATACCTTGTTTGGTTGACATGTTAGGCAGTCATCTATGGCTTTGTTGACAGACTCTTCTCCAACATGTTAGTCCTTCTCTTCCCCATCATGTTAGTCCTTCTCTTCCCCATTTTGGTGCCAAACATCAAGCACTAAGTTGTATCCTATATATTATGTTTCTTTTTATTTATTTTCCTTTCTTTCAGTTGAGGTTGATGCGTATAATTAAAGGAGCTAACATATTTTATGTGGTTAACTTATCTGCGAAACGTGCGTTTGCCACGTGCAGAAGCTTTTTCAAAATTTGAACCGGAAGTTTCTAATAGGATCTTATCATGTATTCAGGTAGTCAATCGGAATAGGTCATAATTCGAGTGTCAAAATAAAATTACTGACAAGTTTAAAGGGATATCAATGTATTCCGCCTTTCTTTTTTAAGAATGCCGGCAATCCTAGGGTCCGTTTAGGGTAAAATAGCATTTATATAAGGACGAAATTGATACATTTGAAACCATGAGGATCGACATTGATTTTGAAGGATAATATTGAGGACAAAAATTCAAGTTTCTCAGGTGTTGGATATATGTGGTACTTTTTGTAGGAATGCTTTATGGCTGGTCCAAATGATTCTCTTAGTCAATTTCTATTCTCATAGTTGACGCAGATACTTGGGTATTATAATGGGAAAAGTTGGTCTTCATATCTCAGTTAATTACTCCCTCCATTGCAAGGAAATTGAACTTTTGAGCTTTGGTACACCCCTAAAGAAATCTAATTAATGTCATCTTTCCCCAAGCTTTTCTTAAAGATTGAAAATAGTGAGTGTTGGGATTTGAAAAAACTACTATTAAAAAGAAGGGTACATTGGAAAAATTTAATTAATAACCTCTTGGACTTTGAAAAATTCACTTATTTTGCACCAAAGAAAAAGTCTCAAAAATTCACTTATTTTAGAATGGAGGGAGTAGTTTTTATGCGTCTCGCTCTAAAATGGTAAATATAGTAGTTCTTTTCTAGCATTGCCACGGATAATAAACTATTTATGATGCATGTGGAGATCGTTTGGTTCTTGATATTCGAATGTGTTTGGTAGAAAAAAAAAAATCTCTTCAGTAAAAGTTTTTTTCTCAAGAAAAATATTTTCTCTTGAATATATACGCACCTTGTTGTCTTGTACAACTACCTTATATTCAATCAAGCACTGATAAATAGTAATTCAGAAAATGGTTTCTTTTAAAAAAACTATCAAATGCACCAGTATAAAAGAACCAACCCGGACTAATTAAAGATGCTACTTATTTGAGTGACAGAATTATACTAATTCTCATTGTCCAGGCTCATTCACTTCCTTAGCTGTTATATACTATTCTTTTACACGCCAGACTCTAATTAATCGATGATTTGTCACTTGTCAATAATCATTGAACGGTACCACTTATAAAGCAACACCATAGAATGAAAACCAGTTTTGGTTTAGATAAACCAGTCTTCATTAATAAATAAAGAAATTGTAGAAATGAATGGTGATGCACGTTTTCCAACTCCAAACAAAAGGTTACCTAGCAATCAAACAAGTTGGCGTTCTGCTTATGTACGTTCTTTATTTTATTCCTTTACCTAAATCTAATAGGGTGCTCGGCGGATTCAATTGAACTTATTTTGTTACACTCAAATTATGTATACCCGAAAAAAATTAAAATGTATACATTTAATAATAAAATTGTAAAAAATATTTACACAATTAGGTCACTTAAAAGGAGTTATAATTAAGTAACTCTATTTCATGGCATTCATTGGCAACCTAGAGCAAAATGATAAGTAACCAGTTATAACAGGTTCAACTGCACTAATGGTGTGAATAATTTTAGTGTGTGAATAATTATATTGTGAGTTAATATATATAACTTAAATCCATAATACTATCACAAGAAACTTGCCTTCACCCAGTATTAAATCATTAATTTTGGTGAAAATGTGTACTAATTAATTATCATTAATGATAAAAAAAAAATTGTTGAATATATGTTTTCACATATTTATTGGGTTAATAAAAGTGTGACTAAATTATTATCATAATGTCAGCACTCATTTTCAACCCACCAGCTCTAGATCTTTGGATTACGCTCTAAAATCTAATTAAAATAATGAAGGAATATGTGGATAACACCAGGAGTCAATAACTCCACCCTTCATAAGTTTTTATTCAATAATAATATTTTATCAAACTTTTGTGGTGTGTGTTCATACGTATTTTGATACTTGAGTTGATACTGTTGCAAATGATAGTAAGAGATAGAATTATCTTTCTTTAATTTGTTGGAGCATGTTAGAGATAAGTAAAACGGATGAAAAATGTCAATTATGCCAAATTGCCAAGTTTAGGATTTGACATTTAAATTAAACCCGGGGGTGGAAAATATTTTCAAGTGCAAGTCAGTGATAAAGAAAACTCATGTACTTCTTCTTCTTTTCTTTTTTTCAAATTCAAACAATCAAGATTTGAGTAATAGATAAACCACGTACACTGAAGATAGCTAATTAAACTTATCACCACTCAAATTATATCTTATCCATGAAGTTTTCAAATTTTCAATTGAAGTTTGACTATGACTTGCTGAGAAAGATTCCACCCAAATTGGTATTTGGGCTTGCTCTTATAAGCTTTTTGTAATTCGGTTGACATTAATTTGATCTAAATATGTGGATAGACTGCATATGTAAAGAAATAGATATTCTTGAATTCAAAAGAGAATATATTCTTGTATGAAGGAAAAAGTATCAAAGCCTAGTTGAAGGGGCTTATGGATAAGGCAATTATTTGGCTAACGGTCAAACTCATTTAATAATCTAACTGAAAATCTTGAAAGCTTTTAGTTTTGGCTATAAATAGAGAGCCATCAAGCAAACAGTGCATATACATACATCTACATGATTCAACATATTATTAGCTAGGAAGAGAGACCTTACATGAAGAGAAAAATCTTTGTTTATTAGCTAAGGATGACTTGCCTATGTACCACCATTTTTTTCTTAAAGATTTATATGGAGATGAAAATGAAATTTGAAATTGGTATTATAGGCAGTCATCTTGGGCTATATTAACATATTTTTCTCTTCATGCTAGTTCTTTTCTTCCATTATACGCCAGCCTATAATTTGATAATATTGCCAGGCATTTTGTTATGTTTGTCGGCCTGATAGACTGCGGGCATCGCAGGGGCACCCCCTACGATGGACGAACCAAGGGGCCGAAGGTAGTCTTTTCCTATAGCTTGTAGGACGTCCGATTTCTAGTGGGTCGTTTAGGGTCTTTGGTAGCCTATATATACACATGGCTTTTTTAATTTGCAAAATTATGTATCATGTAAATACATCTTGCATTGAGATTAGTAAGAGTTGGTGACGACTGTGGTTTTCTTCCCCTGGAGAGTTTTCACGTTAAAATTACATGTTCTTCTATTTCGTTATCATGGCTATAATTCTCGTTGTCTCATAACAATTTTCTGCAATCTTTTTTGCCTTTTCGATAAGTAGATTTTCTGGCAGAGACATGGAGCTGTGGTAACTTGTTTTGGTGTGCAATTGGGTGAAAGAGAATTCTAGCTTATACCAATGTTTCGATAATATAATGTATGTTGTTTCAGATGAGAAGCTTGGAGTTCAATTTCATGGATGGTCACTCAACTATTTTATTACACTAAAATTACTAAATTATTGTTTGTACTGAAAGTTGAATGAGTACCATATGTATAACTAACCAGAATTATGGTATTGGCATTTAGCAGACACTGATTATTCACATTTTATGTTTCTTAGGCTACTTTTTAAATTTTATCTCGCGGTGATCTATGTGGCTAAATTTCACTTATAAAGGCTGTTGAACTTTCTTTTTTCAAAGACAAATTTAACACACCAAGCGAGGGAGGGAGGAGAGAATTTAAAGAGCGGCCTCAAATAAGGTCATTTGTGCAAACGTCCTAGCAAACACAGAAGAAATGATATCTCTTGTCTTTTTACAATTTGAATAGAAAAAAATGACTTTTCGGATCTCTTATGTGTAAAAAATAGAGATCTATTTGTAAAAGGGTCATAAAACTAAAAAAAATTTGTAAAGAACCAAAAAACTATTTCTCCCGCAAACACATTGATGGAATATCCCCCCGATAAATCATGCCAGGCAAATAGCCAGGATTGAACTTGTACGTAATATGATTAACACATAATCAAGATATTAATCAAACATAAAATTGATACTTATCTCTTGAAGCATGACCGCGATCAAGAATCGAATCTTCAACCATGAATACATACCATCCTTCTGCTGTGTAACCCGAATAATACCAGAATTTGTGAAATTCGTGTGGACGAATTTCTATGGAAAAAGTGTAGAAACTTGTAAAACTCTTAGCCTCCTTATGGAATAAGACCCCTATTTTATAACTATAGGTTTTAGGGTTTTCACCCTTTTCCAAAACCTGTTGGGTCTTTATTTTCCACCAAGAAATAATATTCCATTTAATTCTTTATTATTCGGGCATAGAAGGGACCACGAAATTTAATTGACGAGGCTTCCTATTATGGAATTAATTCGAAATATTTGAATTAATCCTACCATGATAAATTACGAATTATTTCACTAAAAAATCGTAACTGCACTCTTTCGAAATCTTTCATTAAATCTTATTTAACTCCCCATGTTAAGATTACAGATACCAATCAATTAAATTAAATTACTGACAAGTTAATTCATTGACTAATTGAATCCTTATATTTCCGCTTAACTTATATCATGTGACGGATACAAAATCCACCTGCAAGGTTTTCACATGAGACTTATAAGCATTCATAAAGGGGTATCATCAATCTCAAAGTCGAGACATGGATTCTATCAACTAATTATTATTTCACAAATGTATTTTGTCATTATCCAATTTACCAGGAATACATAGACCCGCAATTGAGTCGTACCTTTTAATAAATCAAAATAATGAATAAATCACATTGATCATAATAATTATATCAAGATAAAGAGTATAAGTACATTTAATGAACTAGAGAATTTGTTTTATATATTCAGTACAAAAACACTTATCTCTACTTGGTCCGTTCAATACATACAAAATGTATATACTAGCATAAGAATAATGAAGATACATTATATTAATCTAGTGCTATAATCATACCGATGGCTTTGTCCAAATTCCATCTTAGATTGTGAACATAAACTTTATACTTATAAGAACCGATGATTTAATCTTCCGTGTATAAGCTAAACTCTATACACTAAATCATCTACTATATAATTAAAGGACACACATACTAGGACATAATCTATTTAACTCTTTATTAAAAATTGAATAAATAATTGTTCTATAATAAATATTATATCCAAACATATGGTTAATATTATATATCACAACACACATACCGTAATTTTTATTGGATAAAGGTCCGTAACAAACTTTAGGCCACATCTATAGAGAAGGGAATGGCGTGGAGAATGCACTCGCAAAGTTTGTAAGTGGCTAGCTACCACTAATAATCTTCAGTTCACTATGTTTACTGCTCCTTCGTCCTTTACTTTTAATGTGTAAGTTAAATAAATGGAATTTACTCCATGTTGTAATCTAGGAACTATGTAATGTGTACTATTTACGTTATTATGTTATGTTAAAACCAGAGCAAGTTTAGACTTTTCATAACTCTTTTGGGCACCAAAAACTCTTAGGTTTGAGGCGATTTATTTTAACCCCTAAATACATGATATTTGACATGGAGATCATGGGTTTGAGCTCTAAAACCCAAATGAGAAACATGAGGAAATGAATTACTTTTTGGCCTGGATTCCGGTGAGAAAACTAATTACTTATTTGAACTTACAGGCTTATGAGTAATCCAAAAACACATTGGATTAGTAGAGTTGCTTGTTGACCTAAAGTTGACTTCTTCTTCTTTTCTTTTAAAAAAAAAAAAAAAAACTTTGGACGATATGTATATTTAAGAAATGAATCATATTGGGGGTAACGAGTCCTATGATTTAATATTTCGCATAGATTAAAGGTGTTGGAATGAAGTTGGATAAATAAACTTAGTAGAGAAGCTGCACGATTAGTTTGGATACGATGCAAGTTGGGATCTAAAACCCCCTAATTACTTGTTTTCCTAAAATAATGATTTGTAATGGATACGATGCAAGTTGAGATCTAAAACCCCCCAATTACTTGTTTTCCTAAAATAATGATTTGTAATGATGCATACCTATTTTAGCAAAATGTTTTTTCAGTACGTACTACCTAGTATATTTGTGGATGAGCATATACTTTGCGCACATGACATAGCTTGTGTATTACTTATTAGGATCAAGTAGCAAGCACTAATGCATCTTAGAATAATAAGGTAGACTAGTTGTGTGACGTCCAACAAGATGGTTTAATCCAAATCAAAGAACTTTATAGAGTACTAGCAACTATGTGATCGCTGCCCAAATACGAATTTGCTTTCATTTTAGTTAACTTTTTATGGTTTATATATTTTGTAAAGGATACCGTGATTCTCCTTAGTGAGTCTTCATAATTTGTTTCTTTTCCTCTTATTTTCCCCTTAATTTCTCAATTGTTGTTAAAATTTGTCTTATTTTGGTTATGTCACCTTCTTTTATATTTAGTAAGTCGACAATTTAAATATCCTACATGTCAAGTTTATTATCACAAGATTCAAAGGATATTTTATTATATTATACACATTTTTAATTTAGAACCACAAGATTCAAAAGTCTATCTTTATTTCTTAAACTCCGTCACTTTAATTAGCCAGTCTTTAAGGTTTGTATTTGTAAATAACTTGTAAAAACACTCTAATTGTTATTATATATAGAAACATATACAAAATGTATTTTATGTACCATCACTTTAGTCATAATTAAAAAATGATGGAATTAAGTCTTTGAGATGGAAAGAGTCGGACTTTTTTTCTCATTGTCATGACAATGAAAGTTGTTCATCGATGTGAAAAAGAAAATTAGTAAGAATATGAGGAAAATTAATATTTTGATTCTAGATTTTTTCTTTTTAAATTCTTTAATATCTTATATGTATACCGACGGGTTGATATCCATCTCAATTAACTAACTGTTCTGATCCAAACATAAGAACTATTGTTGTATATATTGGATTTTTTAAAAGCAAAACTAATAAAATATTTTTATTAAATTAATTAAAAAATATGTTAATAAGGGGTAAATTAGTTACATTATAATTTTTTATATTAACAATTATAGATAAAAAGAATTGTTACAAAGAAATCAAAATTAAGATTTAATTAATTTTATCTTGGTTTTGTAAATGAACAAGTAATTTGACCATATATTTTTAATAATGTGGCCAAGTAATATGGAATGGAGGGAGTATTCATTTATTAATTATTCAAGAACGTGAAAAGTCAAACGTGAACAAGTAAAAGTGCACGGAGGAAATAAATATGTGTCGGAGAATTAAAATTGAAGTGCATACGTGTATACGTGAGAAGAGAATAAATATTCAGTACCATGACATATGTCTACGTAGGATAAAAAAGTTATTTAGTAATGTGGCCAAGTAATATGGTACGGAGGAAGTACTTCATTTATTAATTCTTAAAGAACGTGAAAAGTCAAAAGTGTTCAAGTAAAAGTGCACGGAGGAAATAAATATGTCGAAGAATTAAAATTGAAGTGCATACGTGTAAGCCCGTCAACCGGTTCGAACTGTTCAAACCAAATGGAACCGGTGGAACTGGGCCATGTTCCGTCAACCGTTTAATATATACCACCGTTTGATTTTTTGGGACTTAATCGGTTAAACCTAACCGGACCAGCTTAAACCAAATAATTAATTTATTTATTTATTTATTTTTTAAATGTAGCCGTTGGGCTGTGGGCTGGACCGTTGGCCAAAGGTCCATTTGCAAAAATGACCGTTGCCAAACGGTTCCAAACCCCCATTTTGGCCCCCCAATTAACCCCCCACTTATGTATAATATAAATTTGGTCCTAATTCTGTATGAACTTTACAATTACGAAATTCTTCATATAAAATATAAATGTCTAAACATTTGTCCTTTTTTTCAGGACAAACTCACCAGATGATTTTATAGCTCTTTTCTGTTATCTATTTATAGTTTATGCAATCAATATGGTGTATGTCTTATTCAAAGCATACACGTTTTCAACTTTCAAGGCCACCTTATAGAAAATGATTCTTTTGTTAAAGTATCCTTAGTTAAAAGTACTGTCTAGATTTAAAAGATAAGTTCTTAAAAAGTCAATGTTACTCAAGAATATTAAATTTCTGAATCAAGTGTACATAAACATTCTCATTAGAAAAATTATTTACAAAATTTTGCAAAATAATTTGAAGTCAGTATCACAAGAGATTTGACTAAAAACTGTCCTTTAATATTCTTTTGTGGGGTGAGAGTTTTAAGTGCTTATAACTCTCATACTCACGCCATTGATGTATTAGGAAATCATCTCATATGCCCAGTTACAATTCATTTATCATGAGATCTAAAAATATTACCCATAAACCTTTCAAAGAGGTCGGTTTATGTCCCATCACAAATGTCCAGTTAATCATATGACCCTTTCACAAGAAAACGTTAAAGGAAATTAACATAGCAGAGCAGTAAATAATGATTGAAATGATGAAAATGGCCTTTTCAGAGAAAGAATTGGGCATGTGAACAAAAGTTGTTTCAAGCCAATAACTAAAGAAGGAATTGTGCATGTGATTCTAACTATGTCCAGCAGCATCTATATATATTGACTGCTTTTGAAGGTCAAGTAGATATCTAGCTAGTGCTCTAATTATTTGATTCCAAGCCAATTGCCTCATCATGACCTGCTATAATAGAATGTCAAGGATCAGTATCTTATCACAAACTTCAATTCTTTTAGCATCATATGTTCCAATGTGGTTGACAATTATACATCAAGAAGAAGAAAGATGCTAATATTATTAATTATATTATTAGTTTTCTCCTGTCTAAATGAACATATTCCTCCAATAGAATAAAATAAACATTGGTGATTAGGATTGAGGACAGAGGCATAAGAATTTATGGATGAGGCAAATTGTGTAAAGGAAATGCATTGAATTTGATAGCTATAAATACAGAGCCGAAGGAAGCCAATTATATCTACAAACAAAATTACATATAACATTCATGGAAAAACATAGTAGTATAAAGAAAAATGGGAAGAGAGGTCTTACATGAAAAGAAAAGCCTTTGTTAATTAGCCAAGGATGACTTGCCTAATGTACTACTTTTCTCCATTTTTTATTTGAGTACTTAAGTATATTAGGCAGTCGTCTTTAGCTATATTGACAGACTTTTCTTTATCATGCTAGTTCTCTTCTTCCAATTTATTATTTCTCCTTGCATAAATCATTACTGTCTCTCTATGCATTTTCCTTCATAAGTTTTCCTAAAAGTGTGGTGGTACGGATATGATTTTTCTACCCGTGACCAAAGGTCTCGAATTTGAATATAAGAATGGTGAAAATTCTCGTAGCGCTTCTTCTTAATGGGACCTCTGAGCAGGGGCGGAACTAACTAGAAGCCTGGATACAGGTTCGGCCGAACTCTAACTTTTGCTCATATGAAGTATTTGTGTTAAGTAATTCATTAAATATGTACAAATATTAAATTTAGAACCCAGTTATTCACATGTGAAATCGTCATTAAAATCTAAAACCCATAAAACTGAAATTCTGACTCCGCCTCTACGACAAACCCGAATTAGTCGGATCAATTGGTTTTGGATACCGATTTGTTAAATAAAATAAGAGATATTGAAACAAAATCTGGTAAACTTTTAAACACGTAAGAGGAAACTTTTATCAAAATCAGAAGTAACAGTTTTAAACGGATAACGAAAAAGAAAAAAAGAAACTTATGGACCTATATCTATGCTACGAATTACGATACCTTTTCTCTTTTATACTCTATTGAAGACTATTTGTAATTATATACCCTGATAAGGATAATTTTAGACAGAATGAGTGGAACTTACTTCATTCTCTTCCCTCTCTTTTCTCCAAATCAAACATTCTCCCAACCTAACAAGCAAAATGAAAATATATACTACGTACTACATCTTCTATCATTATTTCTTCATAGATCTATTGTTAATTCTCTCGTGAAAAATGGCACCAAATATTGAGCTAATTCTCGTTGCACTTCTTTATGTCTCAATCATCTCATGCATTATTCTTTTTGTTGTCTTCGTCATCTTGATTTGCCTCTTACTCACATTTGCTATCCTTCTGTTCTCCATTGTCTTGATCGATCTTTATGATGTCATTTCCTTTGTTTCGTGGTATTTTGAAATCTTGAATGCTAATATTCAACTTGCTTTTGTTTTATTGCTATGTACTTTGATACAAATTGGTCTCAATCATAAATTAGCTTCAAAGGCTTCAGTGGAAAATATGCTGACCAAGATAAAGGCGAAGACGCAGAATGTGATCGATCTTGATTAATTAGATGGGCTTCATTTTTTATTTCAACATGTTTTGAGTATAACGAAAACTTAATTTAAGAATCAGTTGGTTCTTAGTTTTTATTTTTATTTTTGGCTCATGTTGTATATATATTCACTTTTTTCCAATGTAAAGTTTGGATAATTAGCGTTTTTTTTTTTTTTTTACTAATTACCTAAACTTGTATAAGTGCCACAACTGAGTTTATCATGATTATGTGCAAGAAGGGAGCTACAATATTAGATACGCATTCGAAAAAGTTTAGTAACATTTGCTTAGATATTGTATCGTATTAACAAATTCATTAAATATGTATAAATATTTAATCGAACTCAATAATTAAAACGAACTATAAGTTTAATGGCAAATTCGGAACTCATAAATTTTAAATTCTCAATCCACCTCTTATTAGGTGTATTTTTTCACTTGTCTTTGTGATAGTAATAGTTTAATTATACTCTGTAACAAAAAGAAATCACGAGACAAAAGTGTTGTGGTATAGGAATTGAATGTATTTACACTTTACGTTCAACTATACATATCCCTATGCGTTTAGGTTAAAACACACGCAGGTAAATACAACTAAAAATTGAAAAAAATATGAAATCCGATGTTTTAAAGCAGGTACTAAAAATTGACTCATTAACTTTCTGACATGGCTAACATAATAAGAAAAAGATATTGCCACCAGGCGGGGCTCCTTCGGTGGCCTAAAGCAAAACTTCAGTGTGAGGCCTTAATTTTCTTCTAAATGAAAAATGCTTCCGTACATAGGATGGCTAGGAAATAACTAATGTAGAATGCCACTTATTGAACTTGTTTTTATTTTATTTTATTTGGGAAGCCATTTTTCTCATTTTTAAGGAACTTGTTTTTCTATAAAACATGTTTTTTTAAAATTTTAACAAACCAAACATGAGAAAATTGAAAAACGTTTTCTGAGAAATTTTCTCCTCCATACCAAATACACCCTTAGTCTTTTATTATTTGTTAAAATAAAAAATTATCAAGAGCTCATTTTTGAGATTGTATTAATATTCAGTTTATTTCTCCTCTTTTTTTTAAATAACCAAATTCATATTTTCTAGTTGACATATTTAAATTGTTGTAATAAATACTCTATATATGCGTAATAAAATGGTCACGAAGAACAAATCTTAGATGGGAAAAAATATGAGTTTGACACTTGAAAGTATTTTATATTTTTCAAAGAAAAAAATAGTCTTATATTGATAAAAAGTGGGGCCCTAAAAAAATTAGGGGCTTAAATCTTAAACCTTGATGACTTTACCCAATAACCGGTCCTGGTTGCCACTAAACACTATCTGATGTCTCATCCCGAGAGCTCACGACGCATATTTATAATATTTGAAGAGGGGTAAAAAAAAAAAATTAACATAAATAGCCGCCCACCAAACTAATAGCGAGGAAATATATATTTTTAATTCAAAATAATATATATTATTTGTATATTTGACTAGTGAATACAATATTTTTGACTCACCGGGAAAATAGGAAAATATGTAACTTGCCCAAAAACAAGTCTCTGTTATGGTTAGTTAATTAGGCCAAAAATGTCATTATTTGACTGAAAACTTTACCGAGTAAAATGAATTGTTCAATCTCTTATAATCTTTTTGTTGCAAATATTCTCCGTACCTGCTCAAAAAAGAGCAAATAGGTGCATCCTTCCCGCGTGTTACCCAGTGTGTCCAAAACACTTCATTGTAACTAACTTTAAGCTTCTTGGGAGACTGAATTAAAAGGGACAAACAAGTTTGATAATTGAGTAGGAGTCCTCCAAGTAACTTGAATGTTAGGTAGGAGTGACAAATAAGTGGTTAGTGTTAATGAGGTCAAACCTCATTAAAAAGGACTTTTCCCAGCAACCCCAAACTTTACTTATTTACACTTTAACCTCAATAAAATTAAAAATTACCCAAAATAAATTTTCTTTCATTGTTGAGTTTTGAAGCTTTTGGGTTATAAATTTGTGATTGAAATTCGAAAATAATTGGTGAATTGTTGCTTAATTAAGTAGATATTATTTATTTGTGCTTAAATAGGTTGTTAAAACACTACTTGGAAGGAGATTTGATGTAAGAAAAATTAAAACTCCATTGTTGGGTTTGTTGAAGTTGAAAATTCGGATCTGAAAATTGGTTATTATTTTGAGTGGGTGTTCTTGAAAATCATTGTAAACACTTGAGAGAAGCTAAATATCAAATTTGCGATTATTCAATGATGATTTGAGTGAATTTTGAAAAAAAAAAATGTAGAACCAAAAAATAAACTTTTGCAGTCGTGAACAACTACAAGAGTTGTTGGACAACTACATTAGTTGTTGTACAACAGTTAAAGTTGTTGTAACAAGTAATATTAAAGTTCTTGAAACAACAACGTAACTATTGTTGTTCCCACAACTATGATAATTGTTCCCAAAACTTCAATAGTTGTTTCAATATTTAATAATCATAATCTTTAAGTTTTATTTTACTATGTGTATAATCACTTGATTAGTGTTCAATTATAATCAAATCAATAAGTTTGTGTCTAATAAACTATCATTAAATCTCTTAGCTAATGTTTTATTATGCATTGTATCGCTCTGTTGATATCCAATTATAATGAATTAGTCGTTATTTTTATAGTTATCCTAACAATTACTTTAATTGCTCCTATAATTCATATAGTCCAACAATTGCTTCAATTGTTCCAACATTTTTTTTTAATTGTCCCATCAACTGCTTGAGTTGTTCCAACAATTTCTTTAGTTGTCCCAACAACTATACCAGTTGTTCCGTCATTTTATGTAGTTATCCTAACAACTCTTAAATAATTAATAGAATCGTTAATACAATAACTGTATTATACTTAATAATTCATCGACACTACTAAAAAATTGCCAAAAATCGACGGCGAAAATCGACGATCGTTTGTCGTATTTGAAAACCAACGCAAAGGCGTCGGTTTTTTGCATTTCTAAATTTTTTTAATTAGAAAACCGACGGACGACATCTGTTTTTTTGGGCAGAATTTTGAATATATATTTTCGCCAAAAAAAAAAAATCGACGTCCCATGTCGGTTTTATTAAAAAAAATAATAATAATATAAAACCGAATGACAACGTCAGTTTTAGTTTTAAAAATATTTTAAATAATTAACAATTCATTTTGTTTTAAAAAAAAAACAATTTTTTTTAGGTAACCGACGGACCGGGTCAGTTTTTAATTTTTTTTTTTTTTTAGTCAAATCTGGTCAACTTTTTAAAAAAACTGACGGACAGGGTCGGTTTTGTCCGTCGGTTTTTTTAAAACAAAATGGCCAACCAGGTTCACTCTTCATTTCTCCTTCTCTTCCCAAACAAAAAACCCTACCCGCCGCCCACCCCTGTCCGCCCAGCCCCGCCGCCTGCGCAGCCCACCCCCACCTACCCCAGACCCGTTTTTAACTTAATAAATTGAGGTTAGTTGCTTTTAAATTAGGGCTTTTAAAAAGTCTTTCAATTTTAGTTTTATTTGTAGATTTTAGTCCTAATGTTAGTCTATTTAGCTTTGTTAAACATCATTTGCAATGTTATTAATGTTGAATTTGTGAAAAGTTGTAAACTTTATTTGACTAGTTTACTTTTCATTTTTTTTTTTTTTTTTTTTGCTTGAGATTGTGCTATATTTTATGTTCATTGTCAATGTATTTGTGTTCGCTTAGTTATCATTGTTTGTAATATTATTGATGTTGAATATGTGCAAAAATGTATACTTTAATTATTTGACTAGTTTTTTTTTGTTGTTGTTGGATGGTGCTTTTTGTTAGAATCCATAAGTTATTAGAATTGGTTGAGATCGTGCTTTTCAAAGTTAGAATTGTTAAGTTATAGTATTTCTATAACCTCAAAACTAAAATGTAGACTTTATTTCACTAGATTTACTTTTCAATTTTTAGAATTGGTCGGAATTGTGCTTTTCAAGGTTAGAATTATTAAGTTATAATATTTCTATGACCTCAAAACTAAAATGTAGACTTTATTTGACTAGATTTACTTTTCAATTTTTAGAATTAAAGTTAGAATCCATAAGTTATTGAAGTTAGAATTGTTATTAAGAATTCAAAGTTAGAATTGGTTGGGATTGTGCTTTTAAAAGTTATATTAAAGTTAGAATCCATAAGTTATTAAAGTTGGAATTGTTATTGAGAATTCAAAGTTAGAAGTGGTTGGGATTGTGCTTTTCAAGGTTAGAATTGTTAAGTTATAATATTTCTATAACCTCTAAACTAAAATGTAGACTTTATTTGACTAGATTTATTTTTCAATTTTTAGAATTAAAGTTAGAATCCATAAGTTATTAAAGTTAGAATTGGTTGGGATTGTGCTTTTAAAAGTTATATTAAAGTTAGAATCCATAAGTTATTAAAGTTAGAATTGGTTGGGATTGTGTTTTCTTAAGTTATATTTTAAGTTAGAATTCTCAAGTTACGTAGAAGATGATGATGACGGTGATTACGTAGCCCGGACACCAAATGATCAGTTGTAGTAGTTTGGATTTAATAATGGACTTATGTTTTATGGACTTATGTTAAAACTAGTTAATGGTACTTTTGGTTGGACATTTAAATATTTTTGAACTTTGAAGGTCTATTTAGATCGTATTTGATGTGTTTAGATAGTGTTTGGTGTGTTTTATTGTTACTTAGGGTGATTTTATGTGTTGTAGCTCTTTTTAGAATTGATTTGGAGCATTTTAATGCTAGTTTTGAGCTTTTTAGTGCGACGATTTTTTCTGTGTGGTGTGGGGCTGGCAAAATGCAGCAATTGCATGCAGGAAATATTCTAGAAAACCGATGCATTCCGTCGGTTTTCTGAAAATTAATTCTGGAAATTTTGCAGAAAACCGACTCAGTCCGTCAGTTTTCTGGAAATTAATTTTGAAATTTTTTCAGAAAACCATCGCACTGTGTCGGTTTTTTATTTAAAATAAAAAAAATTAAATAAAAACTAACGCAGTGTGTCGGTTTTTCATAGAATTTATATTGTTTTTATTTAAGATAAAAAAATCAGAAATTAAAAAAACCGACTCAGTCCGTCGGTTTTTTAATTTTTATTATTGGATAAAAAATCGACGAACCACGTAAGCGACGCAGTCCATCGCAAAAAACCGACACGGTCCATCGGTTTTCAATAAGCGACGATATGTAAATCGACGGACCGTAATGGGTCGGTTACCCGTCGGTTTCATTGAAAAAACCGACGCGGGCTGTCGGTTTTTGACAGCTTTTTAGTAGTGCGAATCTCTTGATTGATCACCAATTGTCATTACATTACATTACTTATTTTATGCGTAATATTTCATAAAATCACTCAATTTTCAATTGTTATTGAATCACTATGTTTATGCCAAACATAATAATAGAATCACTTGATCGACCTCTATGTTTATCCAAAGTTATTCATAATATGGCTCGAGTGATCATCAATTTATATTATTACTTTGTTTGTGTAATGCTAAATACAGTCACTCAACCTTCCTTTAATTGTTATCGAATCACTACCTTTATCCTTATTAATTTACAATATAGCTCCATTGATCATTAATTTTCATTAAATTACTTTGTTTATGTGTAATAATTCATACAATCACTCCATCGACTTCAATTGCCTTCAAATCACTCCGTCCTTGTAGCATGGAACAATTGATCATTAATTTTCGTTAAATTACTTATTTTATGTGTAATAATTCATATTATTGTTCAATCGATCTTCAATTGTTAGTGGATCACTGCGTTCATCTTTAATTCATAAATGGTTCAATTGATAATCAATTGTCGTTATACTACTTCGTTTATGTGCAATAACTCATAGAATGACTCATTCGATCTGTAATTGTCTTTGAATCACTACGTTTATTACCCAACAGTTTGGAGATTGGTTCTTACCCCAACCAGAGCATACTGTCTTCCGCCAATTGTGGAGCTATCCAATAGAGTCCTCAGGAATTATAAACATGTTTCGATTTTTGTGAGTTACTTTTATGGATGATGGCATGCAGAATTTGAATAGGAATGTTCTGACATACTATGCTGCTACCGTTGTGAGAGAAATTACATCAAATTCTAATCCCCAGAGAACTGCAATATTCCAAAAGGTGAAAAGTATTCTGAGTAACGGATTTTATTTGTGTGGGCGAAAGTACTCCTTTTTGGCATTCTCAGCTAACCAGCTAAGGGACCGTTCTGCCTGGTTTTTTGCAGAAGAGGCGAAAATTAGGGTGGGGACATCATAAACTGGATGGGATGATGGCATGTTTCAGATAAATTTCTAGAAAGAAATCCATTTTACATTCAACCTCCTAGATTCTCCTTTTCCGGAGCCTGAGTTTGTTCAATTATGAGCTAGGGTCGAGACGTGCTAGGAATATAGAAGACGATGGCCAAAAACCTGCTTGAACACATAAAATTGAAATTCTGACTCCGCCTCTACGATAAACCCGAATTAGCCGGATCAATTGGTTTTGGATACCAAATTGTTGAATTAAAAAAGATCTAGAGTTCTTGAAACAAAATCTGGTAAACTTCTAAACACGTAAGAGGAATGTTATACCCATTTTAACCGGATTAAATTAAGGTACAACATATTGGTGATTCCTAAATTATTTAACTAACTTAAAGAGTCGTCACCTTATTAATTTAGAGGTGAATTAGAACACCTATCAATTACATAAGATTAACTCCGTTTAAAGTCTACTAAACTTAAAATTCTAGACAAGGGTTCATTTAATCTAAAAGGAAGGTGTTAATCACCCTTTAAGATCTGTATTAAAACGGTTAACCGACTGGACTTAAATTTAATCTACGATCTTGTTACTAGTTTTGAAAACATAATTAAGTACTTAGTTAGAAACCAAAAATTGTACAAGTGATAAAATAGCTTCCTAAAAGCAAAACGTTAAGGGGTCGTTTGGCTCAAAAAACAAATTACGCTGAAATAGTTATACTGGGATTAATTATATTGGGATAAGTTATGCTGGAATTAGTTATTCTAGAGTTATTTTTTATTGATTGTTTGGTATGTTGGACTAAAAGTATTATAATTGGATAATTTCTAAAAAGAACAGGTTTCTTCCTTATCTCGGGATAACTTATCCGGGGATAACTTATTCCACCTGTGGCGTGTATAAGTTATCCCAAAGACTATTTTTACTCCCGGAATAACTTATCCCATGATTACTAACCAAACAATGGATAAGGAATTACTAAATTCTTATCCCAGGACTATTTATGTTTATCCTTCGTACCAAGCGACCCCTAACAGTTCTAAACCAACGAAATAAAGTGGACCGGAAAGTTAAATTAAGGGAATTTTTTTTTTTTTGTTTGCCAAATAAAGGTGCTAGTTTAAAGGGTGAATAAATTGAATATTTAGGAAAAGGGTTGGCTAGAAAATTTATAGATGTACTGAAACAGATTTCTTAAATACTTTTTTATTGTAAAATAAGGAAAGACTCTTAAGTGATTAAAAAAAAAAAAAAATTCACTCCTAATCACAAACCAGAATTTGAAATAAACCCCAAAACACACACATCAACATTCATACATAAAGAGTTAGACGGAACAAATGAAAAAAACGAAAGCGAAGAAAAACGCCATGGGCATCCCAAGTAACTTCACTTGTTTTCTTGGTGTGAAATGGAGTTAAAGAAGATGAGACGTGATGACTCTATATTGGTATAGAGAGTCTTGTATAAAGACTCCATATTGCTGTTTTAGGTGCAGTGAACTGAGCTTTGAGGTTTCAGGTCTACTCTTTTACGAATGGGGTTGAAACCCGAACTAGTTTGAGTTAAACCGAGATTGAGAGATTACAGAGAGCTAAGTTTCTTTTTAGAGTATTTGGACAAAGATAATAGAAATGTTATAATGTCTAAGCTGTCTAGAACTACAGGGATGAAAGATGGTTGGCTGAGATCTTAAAGGTCGTATTTATAGGTGAAGAACTAGGTTTTAACTCTCAATTTTTTCGGCTGGATTTGAAGAACGAAATGGTCGTTTGAATAGAGAATCAAATCTCTGAAAATGCAGATTTCTTTAAAAGTTTTTTTGGCTCTTTTCGTTTGACCAAATTTGTGTCAGAGATGAACATTGGAGAAAAGCATCAAAAGAAGGGATAAGATTTTACTAGAATTGGCGAGGCAGAGACTGTTGGTGAGAAATGGAGATGGTGAAGTTTCACTAAAGAGGAAAAGAGGAAAGGGCGGCTGTTTTGGAGTATGAGGAGATGAGACCCTCGTTTTGTGTTTAATGTATGATGTGGGCTGCTAGGATTAATTTGATAAAAGGGGTTAAACAGATTTGGGCTTAGTTAAGGGTATTGAGCTGGAGGCTAGCTATTGGTTGAAAATGGTGTTGGATATAACTGGCTGAAATGGTGCCTTTTCCTACAACAACATTTTCTTTGACTTCCTTATCTTATTAATTTTAAATATGTTATAATTATAACACATACTATTTACTACTATTTACTACTATATAGCTAAATAAAATATGAATATTATAATTAGAAAATATACATATAAAGATACTACCTAAATAATAATACTAGTAATACGAACTACTCCCTCCGTTTCAATTTATGTGAACCTATTTGACTAGGCACGGAGTTTAAGAAAGAAGAGAAGACTTTTAAACTTGTGGTCCTAAATGAGTCACGTATATTTTGTGTGGCTATAAATTATTGCATAAAGGTAAAGTGTTTCCAAATATAGAAAGTGATCATTCTTTTTGACACAGACTAATAAGGAAATAAATTCACATAAATTGAAACAGAGGGAGTATAATTTTAGTAATTAGCGTAGTGACTATTATTATTATTATTATTACTAATAATACGTAAGAATGATAGCAACATATGATTATAATAGTACTAATGTTAATAATAAGAGTAATAATAATAGTATTACCAATATAATAGTTGTATTAAAAATGGAAATAATTACAATAATAAGTAAAAGTTGATTATTAATGACTAGGAAGCGTAAATAAATTATTTAGAGGAAAGGTGGGACCAAATTGGGTGTCATCAAGGAAACTTTTATCAAAATCAGAAAAAACAGCTTTAAACCAATAACGAAAAACAAAAAAAAACAAAAAAAACTTATGGACCTATTTCTATGCTACGATACCTTTTCTCTTTTATACTCTATTGAAGACTATTTGTAATTATATACCTTGATAAGGATAATTTTAGAAAGAATGAGTGGAACTTACTTCATTCTCTTCCCTCTCTTTTCTCCAAATTAAACATTCTCCCAACCTAACAAGCAAAATGAAAATATATATTACGTACCACATCTTCTAGCATTATTTCTTCATTCAATTAATTGTTCCCTATTGACAAATGGTACCAAATATTGAGCTAATTCTGGTTGCACTTCTTTATGGTTCAATCATTTCATGCATTCTTCTTCTTGCTGTCTTCATCATCTTGGTTTGCCTCTTACTCACATTTGCTATCCTTCTATTCTCCATTGTCTTGATTGATCTTTATGATGTAATTTCCTTTGTTTCGTGGTATTTTAAAATCTTGAATGCTAATATTCAACTTCCTTTTGTTTTAGTGTTATGTACTTTGATACAAATTGGTCTCAATGATAAATTAACTTCAAAGCCTTCGGTGGAAAATATGTTGACCAAGATAAAGGCGAAGACGCAGAATGTGATCGATCTTGATTAATTAGATGGGTTTTATTTTTTATTTCAAAATGTTTTGAGTATAACGAAAACTTAATTTAAGAATTAGTTGGTTCTTAAGGGTGTGTTCGGTATGGAGGAAAACATTTTCCAACTGTTACGCGGCGCCTTTCTGAGACTTCTTGAAAGGGCGAAGTAAGGCTAAGAAACCATGTTTCCAAAGTTACTATCCGCCAACCGGGGTCCCCTCCGTACGCTAGACGAGATTGTCAGTGCCGTACGGGAAAACTAATGTCAAGAGCAATTGAGAGAACAGAAAAGTGAGTGAGAATGACAAATAAAGAAAGCTTGATTGCATTAATGAAAGCTATTACAACGAGACCAAGCGGTGTCGAGGGGGAGAGACACCAGAACAGATAATTGATTGCTTGCTTGAAAGTTTTTGATTGCTTGATCCCCCCTATATGTACTTTAAAAAGAAAAACCAAAGTTACAGGACTAGACATAACTTTGCTGGAGAATCATAATGCAAAATATAGAAAGTAAACTACTCTATATTTACATCAAAAGGGACCTAAACTAGAGCAGGTCCATGGGCACCCTCGGATCATGACACTATCGTGCGCCCAGGAGCGGCGCGGGCATGGGCACTGTAGTTGGGCGCTAGGCACGCGTTGGGGTGCAGCTAGTATAGGGACGCTAGCGAGGGACATTGATGGGGTGACATAGGCAGAAGCAACCTTATCACTTGGCGCAACCAAGACCACGGGGCCGTCCATGGCGCTAGGCGCTGCGAGGCTTGCCATGTCGCCATAGGGCGCATCCAAGGGGTCATGGGGCATGGCTGGAAAGCCGCCCATGACATTCTCCCCCACCTAAGTTGGCGGCGTCTTCGTCTCTTTACTTGTAAGATACTCATCAATCAGGTGCTTGTAGGCGTTGAGGCTGGTACCTCTCTCCCACGTATTCTCTTCTGCGTCACATCCCTGCCATTTCACCAGGAAATCTTAGTGATCTTTCCTTGACGCATGCATGACTTGATCATTGATGATGGCTTCTGCTACCCTTTTCCCAGTTGCTTGTGGGCCTCGAATACTGGGTATTGTGAGTTGGCTTCGTGATGGGTCCTCTGTGTCTTCTCGAAAAGGCCTTAGAAAAGTGACATGGAAAACATGATGAATCTTCCACCAAGATGGGGTATCAACCTGGTATGCTACCTTCCCAATGCGCCTTTCAATGGATAGAGATCCAATGTATTTTTGCAATAGGCATGGGTCATGGACCCCTGCAAACAGGTATCTCTTTGAGATCTTTACCATCACCTTGTCCCCAACCTGACATTCCATAAAGCGACAATTTTGATCTGCATGTCTCTTCATCCGCTTTTGCGCCTTCACAAGATAGCTCCGCACTATCTCCAAATTCTGCTTCCATTCTTTCGAGAAGCTAGCTGCTCATGGAAATTTTAACATATTTGAAGCATTCACAGTGTGTGGGAGTAGTGGTTGCTATCCGGTAATAACAATTTCAAAAGCGCTCTTGTTTGTGCTTGAGCTCTTTTGTGAATTAAAACACTGATGAGCTCATCCAATAGCTTCACCCAATTCTTCTGTGAGCCGGTAACAAAATGCCAAAGATATTCCTCCAACATACCATTGAACTGCTTCGTCTGGCCATCGGATTGTGGGTGGAAACTTGAGCTGTGACTCAATTTGGACCCTAGGCACTTAAAGAGCTAAGTCCAAAAGTTGCTAGTGAAGCGAGAGTCGCGATCACTGACGATGTCCTTGGGCAGACCCCAATACTTGACAATATGGGTGAAGAAGAGTCGAGTTGTATCTTCTGCTGATATATACTTTGAGGCCGCAATAAACGTAGCATACTTAGAGAACCGATCAACCACAATTAAGATAGTCGTGAGATCTCCAACCTTGGGTAAGCCGGTGATGAAATCCAATAAAACGCTTTCCCAAGGCCTCTTTGGGATCGTTAATGGCTTTAACAAACCCGCTTGTGTTAAGCGGTCAGACTTTTCTTTCTAGCATACTAGGCAAGTCTTCACATACTGAGTACCATCATCTGCCATCTGGGGCCAATAATAAGCATGGCGTAGCAGTGCCATGGTGTGTTCCTCTCCTGGGTGGCCCGCCTATAGAGTATCATGGCATTCCATCAGAAGAGTCCTTCGCAGATCCTCTACTTTGGCAACATAAAGTCGCTTTCCTTTTGCCTTCAGGAACCCATCTTCCATGTAGAACTGGCGAGTTTTTCCTTGACCTGCTAGGTTGAGCAAGTACTGCGCAGAAGGATCCTTGGTGAGGAGGTCCTGGATTTGACCTTTTATGGTGGTGGCCACCTCACTCCCCCTAAGAGTGGCAAGTAGGCACACCGATGCTAGATCAGCCCTTCGACTTAGTGCATTCGCAACTTGGTTGGTCTTCCCACTTCGGTATTCCAGGTTGAAGTGAAAATTCTGCTAAAAGTTTCTGCCATCTGGCCTGACGACCATTTAGCTTTGGTTGGGTCATGAAATGGCTGTCAGCCGTGTTGTCCGTCTTCACCACGAACGGGCCCCCCAGAAGGTAGTGCCTCTAAAGGCGTAAGCAGTGGACAACAACCAACAATTCATTTTCGTGGGTGGCATAGCACCGCTCCACATCCTTCAACTTCCGGCTCTCATATGCAACTAGGTGCCCCTCTTGTAGATGTTTTCCAATTTTCTCATGTTCGTTTAGTCAAAAAATTTGAAAAATATTTTCTTTAAGAAAACAAGTTCCTCAATAATGGGGAAAATGACTTCCCTAATAAAAGTAGGGAAAACAAGTCCACAAGTGCATTCCACCAACCACCCTACCGCCACCCAACCCACCCCTAACCACTCCCACCACCCCACCCCCACCCCGAAACCCAACACCCTCCTCCAATAAAAAAAAAAAAAAAAATTAATTTTGTTTTGAATTTTTTTTTTTTTTTTTTTTTTTGGTTTTTTGCACCACCCATCCCTCACCCCCCAACTACCAAACCCCAACCATTCCTACAACCCATGCACCACACACTTCCTACCCAACCGAACCCCAACCACTCCCGCACCTTACCCCCAGCCCCACCCCCATCTCCACCCCTCAATTTTTTTTAAAAAAATTTTTTTTGGGTTTTCTACACCAACACATCCCCCTCCCCCCTTCCCCTTAATTCTTTTTTTCTTTTTTCTTAATTTTTTTTTAAAAAAAGTTTCTTTTTTTTTTCATCCAACCCACACCCACGACCCCCCCTCCCCCCGACACCCCACCACCCTTCCATTGTTTTTTAATTTTTAAAAAGTTTTCTTTTTTTTTTTCTACACCCACCCCCTACCCCCTCCCAAATTTTCTACTTGCTATTTAATTTTATCTTTATTAAGAAATTATAAAAATTGAAAGTTTGCGTGGTTAAAAATTAAAATTTTTGGAGGGGGTGATGGGGTTGTCGGGGGGGGGGGGTGTCATGGTGTAAAAATCCAAACAAAAGTAACTTTTAAAACTTTTTCTTAAGAAACTTTTTGAGGCGGGGGGGGAGGGGTTGGGGTGCGTAAAATCTAGAAAAATAAAATTAAAAACTTCAAATTTTGGGGAGAGGGTGGGTTGGGGTGGAGTTGGTGGGGCTTGGGTGGGTATTTTCTGGAAAATATTTTTTCCACCAACCAAACGAACATAAGAAAATAAGTAAGAAATTCACTTATTTTCCACTACCCAAACGAACATGAGAAAATAAGTAGAAATTCACTTATTTTCCAAGAACACATTTTTTAGGAAAACATTTTCCTCCATACTGAACACAGCCTAAGAATCAATTGGTTCTTAGTTCTTTTTTTTTTTTCCTCGTGTTGTATATATACTCACTTTTTTCCAATGTACGTAAAGTTTGAATAATTAGCGGTGTTTCTTTTTATTGCCTAAACCTGTATAAGTGCCACAACTGAGTTTATCATAATTATGTGCAAGGAGGGAGCTAGAATATTAGATACGCATTCGAATAATTTTAGTAGCATTTGCTTAGATATTGTATTGTATTAGGGAATTCATTAAATATGTATAAATATTTAATCGCGCGAACTCAATAATTAAAACGAATTATAAGTTTAATCAGGGGCGGATCCACCCTTTAGGATGGGGGAGGCATGGCACCCCCTAGATTAATAATTTGTTTATATACTTATTTTGTAATTTGCTCAAATTAGGTTAAATATTTGATCCTGCCACCCCCAGTCGTAAATTAGACAAAGGTGCCACGGCTGGTAGACACAAGTTTGAATCTATCTTGAACATTTTCTGACTTCCGTTTTTCTTTGTGCTTTTTACTTACTTTGTACCAGTAATTCCCTTTTCGGCTCTCCCAATTTTCTATTTATCTTTTTATTATTTATATTTCCTTTCCTCTTTTCTATTATTTTATTTGTGATCTCTAACGAGAACACACAAATTTAACTCCAAAATCTCTTAAATTAAGCATTTCTTTTAATCTCAAATATGTGAATATTTAAATCGAAAAACTTGGGTCTCAATGGGTTTTGGATTGAGATCAAAATTTAATTTTTTTTTTAATAATTTCTTTTCTTTATTCCTCCCTCCGTCCGTGTTTACTTGTCTATATTTGACTTGGGACACCCTTAATAAGAAATAAATAAAATGAGAAATGAATTGGAGTACTTAATAATAAGGGTAAAATAGGTATAAAGTGGTAACTTATATCTTGGTTTTTCAAACTATGTAACTTACAAGTAAAAGTGAACATATATTTTTAGTATAATGGACAAATAAAAATGGACGGACGGAGTGTATTATAAAATTTTATGCTATTCTATAATTGTTAAATTTAATTCAAATCACTTTACTACTTAAATTGTGATGGAAATTTCATAAGCACCGCTTAAAAAACACATGAAATTTATGATTTATTTTTGAGAACTTGTAGTTTATCTAATTCCACATTTACTTATGGGGTGTATTTACCTATTGAAGAGTTTTTCTATTATTTTTTTTATTTTGATTGGTGTAATTCCCTTATTGAAGATGTTATTTTACTTGTGCAAATTCATTTTTTAATATACATAAGAGATGCAAGTCTCATGGTGAAAATGTTGATTTTGCTTCTATTTTTAATGGGTGTGATTCCTTGTTTAAGATGCTAATATGTTTGTTTCTTGAAATGTAATTTCATATTTGCAAATAAAAAAAAAAGCCTATTAATTTGACCCGAATAAACTAAAAAGAGATGGACTCGACCCAAATACACGTTCCTAACAAGATGTACATTGAAGAAATTGTGGCACCCGCCACCTTCAAATCCTAGATCCGCCTCTGAGTTTAATGGCAAATTTGGAACTCATAAATTTTAAATTCTCACTCCACCTCTTATTAGGTGTATTTTTTCACTTGTCTTTGTGATAATAATAGTTTAATTATACTATTTAACAAGAAGAAATCACGAGACAAAAGCGTTGTGGTATAGGAATTGAATACATTTAGACTTTACGTTCAACTATACATATCCCTATGCCTTTAGGTTAAAACACACGCAGGTAAATACAACCAAAAATTGAAAAATAAATATGAAATCAGATGTTTTAAAGCAGGTACTAAAAGTTGCATGGCTAACATAATAAGAAAAAGTTATTGCCACCAGGGGCGGCTCTTTCGGTGGCCTAAACCAAAATTTCAGTGTGAGGCCTTAATTTTCTTCTAAAAGAAAAATGCTTCCATACATAGGATGGCTAAGAAATAACTAATGTAGAATGTCACTTATTGAACTTGTTTTTTTTTTTTTTTTTAGAAGTCATTTTTCTCATTTTTAAGGAACTTGTTTTTCTATAGAAAATATTTTTTTAAAATTTTGACAAACCAAACGTGAAAAAATTGAAAAACATTTTCTGAGAAATTTTCTCCTCCATACCAAATACACCCTTAGTCTTTTATTATTTGTTAAAATAAAAAATTATCAAGAGCTCATTTTTGAGATTGTATTAAATATTCAATTTATTTCTCTCTTTTTTAAATAATCGAATTCATATTTTCTAGTTGACATATTTAAATTGTAGTAATAAATACTCTATACATGCATAATAAAATGGTCAAGAAGAACATATCTTAGATGGGAAAAAATATGATTTTGACACTTGAAAGTATTTTATATTTTTCAAAGAAAAAAATAATCTTATATTCAGTGTTTTAAAAGGCGCGGGCGTAAGGCGAGGCGTTTTACGTATGCCTTGCCCGGGCGTAAGCCCCGAGGCACAGGGCGTAAGCCCCACGGGTATTTAAATTTGAGTATTTTATAAAATAATATAATTACAACAAATATCTTAAAATTGGTAATAAAAATTGAAGAAAACTATAAATAAGTGAAGTATATATATATATAGTACTCCATCCCCACAAAAACTAGTCAAAACAATCCATTATACGCTACTTACTAGCACAAGTTTGCTTATGAAAGTTCAGCATAAATACATCAACTCCCATTTGGGAACAAAATGAAGAATTCAACATTCAGGTGATCAAAAAATACACTTTATCTAGTCTCTTTTCTTGAGAGTAGGTTTCATCCATGAGAGTAGGTTTTCACATGTTTCGGATCAGTGTTTTATAAGAAACACCATAGGACAAATTAGGAAATCACAGAGAGAATTTTACAATGTAGTGCACTTTTCATACAAAAAAAAAATTGACTTATTTTCTTACCCATTGAAAATTACTTTACATTAGAAGTTCTAAATACAAAAATCAAAGTTATTCAACAATCAACATTATACCCATTACCTAGTTACCCACTTTCTCATATTTTCAATCAACACACATAGAAGCATGCACACATATAATCTCCTAATATATTTTAAACGAAATCAAGAGAAACAATAATAAACTTGAAAAACTAGTTTACATACATATTTACAAACTAACAGTGAAAAAAAAAAGAAGAGAAAAAAGCAACTTGAGTTGAAAAGAGTAAAGAATTTGTCTACATGGAGGAACAAAGAGGATGACTAACCAGCAATATAAACTCTTAATTTGCTGCTATGGGGAATGGAGAATGGAGTTCTCTTTGTCTTTGGAGAAAATTGATTGTTCGTTGTTTATGGGAGAGTGGGAGACTAAAGGACAACATACGGATTGGGAAAGATAATAAATTAGGGCTTCTAGCCAATAAAAAAAAACAAAGGGACTTTCAGAATTTGAGTATTAATTTAAGGACTTATGGAGCAAATTTGGTTTTAATTTGAAGAAGTACCTTGGGCTTATGCCTCATTATAAAACGCATCCCAATGCTCGGGCGTACTCCCCAAATTGCTGGGCGTACGCCTTTCGATACTTTCGCCCCCCCACCATAGCCTCTGGGCAATTTAGGTACGCCTCGCCCCGAAACGCCTTTTAAAACACTGCTTATATTGATAAAAAGTGGGGCCCTAAAAAATTAGGGGCTTAAATCTTAGACCTTGATGACTTTACCCAATAACCGGTCCTAGTTGCCACTAAACAATATCTGATGGCTCATCCCTGAGAGCTCATGTTGCATACTTATAATATTTGAAGAGGGGTAAAAAAATTAACATAAATAGCTGCCCCTAAACTAATAGCCAGCAAATAAATATTTTTAATACAAAATAATACATATTATTTGTATATTTGACTAGTGAATACAATGTTTTTGACTCACCGGGCAAATATGTAACTTGCCCAAAAACAAGTCTCTGTTATGGTTATTTAATTAGGCCAAAAATGTCATTATTTGACTGAAAACTTAACCAAGTAAAATGAATTGTTCAATCTCTTTAATCTTTTGGTTGCAAATATTCTCCGTACTTGCTCAAAAAAGAGCAAATAGGTGCATCCTTCCCGCGTGTTACCCAGACCCTCAGTGTGTCCTAAACACTTCACTTTAACTAACTGTAAGCTTCTTCAAGAAGCAAAACCATTAAAAAAAAAAAAAAAAAAGAGTCAATTCATAGGCCACTCGATCACTCCTTGTATACACATCCTTTTGCTCTGATTTCCCCCTTGTGTTTTTCTTCTTGTTGATCACTCACTCGGTTAGTGGGTTTCTTGAAAGTTTTTACCTTTTTCAAGTTCTTGAATTAAGTTTGCATCTATCAATAATATGCTTCACTTATGGCTGCATTGTTTATACAGTTTTCTCTTTTTCTTTAGTTACAGAAAGCGGTTTCTGTTTTATGTATTTTTTATACTACTAGCTCCTATCTTTTTCAAGTTTTGGTCCAAATTGGCATCAACTGATCATTTGCTTCACTTCTGCATTGTTGATACACTACTCTCTTTTTCCTTAATTACAGAAAGTGGTTCCTCTATTTATGCGGAAAAAAAAAAAACTCAATTGACAATACCTTCTTACGTTTTATATCATTTTGAAGTTGTAATCTAGATTTGCATCAATTGGTCAGTTGTCCTTAATCAAGGGGTGAGATTTCGGAGGCATAATATTGTTTGATCAACTATTTTTCACTCTCTGTTTCTTCTAGAGGAGTAGAGCTGCTGCTATAACACAATTACTTAATAGGACACCAAAGTATTTCTTTTTCCAAATGCATACTATATTTTTTCCTACTTGCTTCACTTCATGTTTTTGCAAGTAAAGTTGTGTGTTTATATAAGTTTTCATCTTCAGAGAAATTCAAATTCAGGTTAAGAGTTCTATTCTGAGCTTGTTTATTGCTAGCTGAATGTCTTATTTTCAGAGGCAGCTAAATACGATGTTCTTATATCTGTATTGAAAGGTTAGGTTTTCCAGTGAAATTCAAACATATCTGATAAACAGATGTAGTAAAGGAGTTACATGACTAATACCTAAAGGTAGTAAAAAAAATACTGATCTACAGATGTTTCAATTGGTAAAGAAATTCGTGTTGTCATCTGCTTCCTTGATTTTCCGTCTTTCACAGTGTCTCATTGCTGCCAGATTATTAAAATGCAGTGCACATATATTTCATCTTCTTGTTCTTGATTGATTAGTTTATTTATTAATTTTTTTTCTGTACTTAGAAGGTAGAAATGATCAAGGATGTTTAAGAAGGTTACCATGTGGTCTAAATGAATAATCAACATTTCGATTTGTATAATTGTGAACAATGATTTCCAGGATTATATATAGATTTTCTTAGCAACCTGATGCTGTATCGTATTCTATAAATAGTTAAATGTTTTGTTGCTTCATACATTGTCCATTCTATAAGATCTGTTATGTTGTTTCGTTTTATTCAAAAATATTGGGTCATGTAACAGGTGAACTTGGAGGTTGGTACTAGTGACTCTTCGAAGGAAAAGATGGAATCAGAGGGTTCTGTAAAGGATCTCGTAGTGACTCAAATCAGTGTAGCTGGGTTCAACAATGATGTCAATGCGAAAATGCTTTCGGAATATCTGGAACAACAATTTGGACAAGTGTGGAGGTGTAGATTAAAGACTTCATCCACTCCTCCTGACTCTTCCCCAACTTATGACATTGATGTAGAGAAGGTGCAAAGAATGAACTATTACGAAAAAGTGGTACCTCATGCATTCGTTCATTTTGCATCTTCAGAGTCCGCAAAGAATGCTCTTGCTGCTTCTAGGAGTAATGAGATCTTATTAGAAGACAAGCCTTTGAAGTTTAGTTTGGGTCCTGAGAATCCCTTTCGTTTGAATGAGAGGAGAAGAAGTACCATGCCCTTTAAGTTTACGGATGTTACTGTAGAAATAGGAGTACTGGTTGGTAAAGATGACTTTGTGGTTGGTTGGAGGGGACCTCATACAGGTGTTAACTTTCTTGTGGACCCATTCAACGGGACATGCAAAATAGTTTTCACAAAGGATACTGTTTTCTCTTTCAAAGGTGAAGCAAGACATGCCGTTATAAAATGCGATTTTAAGATTGAGTTTTTGCTTAGGGAAATCGATGAGATAAAGGAATATAAAGACTTTACGTCTTTGGTAATATTGTTGAGGCTGGCTTCATCTCCCTTGGTTTTCTATAGAACTGCTGACGATGATATTGAAGAGTCAGTAGCATTTGACTTGTTAGACGATGATGACCCATGGATCCGTACTACAGATATTACATGTAGTGGAGCCATTGGTAGGTTGAATACGTACCGTATTTCAATTCGACCTTGCAATGGTCCTAGCTTTAAGAAAGCCATGAAATATTTCAGTGAAAATAGGGTTCCCATGGTAGAACAGTGTAACAAGCAGATGCTCCGGCTGAGAGATGAGCCTGATTTTGGGGTGTCCATGTCAGAACCGTTCTTCTGCTTCCAGAACCGTGATGGTATAAGCTTTAAGGTCTTGTTTCTGGTGAATGCGGTTCTGCACAAAGGCATAGTTAATCAGCATCAGATGACTAATAAATTTTTTACTTTACTTAGAAGGCATCAGGAAGCGGTTAATTTAGCTGCACTGAAGCACATGTTTTCTTACAAATATCCTGTCAATGATGCTATTCAGAAGTTAGCATGCATCCAGAGATGGCTGTTGAAAAATCCTAACCTTCTCGAGAGAACTGGAGAGTTGGCTGATGTTGTAGAGGTTAGGAGGTTGGTTATTACCCCAACCAGAGCATACTGTCTTCCGCCAACTGTGGAGCTATCCAATAGAGTCCTCAGGAATTATAAACATGTTTCAGATCGATTTTTGCGAGTTACTTTCATGGATGATGGCATGCAGAATTTGAATAGGAATGTTCTGACATACTATGCTGCTACCGTTGTGAGAGAAATTACATCAAATTCTAATCCCCAAAGAACTGCAATCTTCCAAAGGTTGAAAAGTATTCTGAGTAACGGATTTTATTTGTGTGGGCGAAAGTACTCCTTTTTGGCATTCTCAGCTAACCAGCTAAGGGATCGTTCTGCCTGGTTTTTTGCAGAAGAGGCGAAAATTAGGGTGCCCGACATCATAAACTGGATGGGGAGGTTCAGTAACAGGAATATTGCAAAATGTGCTGCTAGGATCGGACAGTGCTTTTCCTCAACCTATGCAACAGTGGAAGTCCTTCCAAGTGAGGTTCCAGATATAAAGAGAAATGGGTATGTTTTCTCTGATGGAATCGGCATGATGTCAGCAGATCTAGCTATAGAAATTGCAGAGAAGTTGCAATTAAGTGTCAATCCTCCTTGTGCCTATCAGATAAGATATGCTGGTTGTAAAGGTGTTATCGCATGTTGGCCAGCAAAGAATGATAGTATCCTCCTTTCTCTGAGGCCAAGTATGAAGAAATTTGACTCAAATCACACTATCCTTGAAATCTGCTCTTGGACGAGATTACTACCTGGTTTTCTGAACAGGCAAATAGTAATCCTGCTCTCTTCCTTGGACGTTAAAAATGAAATATTTTGGGAAATGCAAAAGGAAATGTTATCAAGGTTGGATAAAATACTCGTGGATTCGGACGTGGCTTTTGATATCATTACAGCTTCATGTGGTGAGGCAGGAAACACAGCGGCTATAATGTTGAGTGCGGGCTTTAAACCTCAAAGTGAGCCTCATTTAAGAAGGATGTTGGCTAGCATTAGAGCTGCTCAACTTGGCGACCTCAGGAATAAGGCAAGGATATTTGTTCCTCTGGGACGGTGGTTGATGGGGTGCTTGGATGAATTGGGCGAACTTGAGCAAGGCCAATGCTTTGTTCAAGTGTCAAGCCCTTCTTTGGAGAATTGTTTTGCTAAGCATGGTCCA
Organism: Lycium ferocissimum; assembly: GCF_029784015.1. Taxonomy (NCBI): domain Eukaryota; kingdom Viridiplantae; phylum Streptophyta; class Magnoliopsida; order Solanales; family Solanaceae; genus Lycium; species Lycium ferocissimum. The sequence goes on from NC_081350.1 coordinate 21,539,598, forward strand.
AAGTTTGTTGATATAAAGAAAAATCTTCAAGTAATAAAGGGGCTTGTTGTAATTGCAAAGAACCCGTGTCTTCATCCCGGGGATGTGAGGATTCTGGAGGCTGTCGATGTTCCTGGTTTGCGCCATCTCTATGATTGTCTGGTCTTCCCTCAGAAGGGGGATAGACCACATTCAAATGAAGCATCAGGAAGTGACCTTGACGGTGACATCTACTTTGTGACTTGGGATGAAAATCTCATCCCACCCAGTAAGAAAAGCTGGATGCCAATGGATTATGCACCTGCACAAGTTAAACAGTTGGGTCGTCAAGTTAATCATACGGTACCTACCCAACTATAATGATATTTCTTGCAGCTTTCTTCTTATATTTGGTTATCTTTTCCAGATCTGTTTTACAGCGTAATGTTCACTTGGTTAGAGTGCTGATCAAAGCCTTCTTGAAAAGCTAGCATTACTTGTTCTTTAGCTAATATTATCTTTTAACAGCTGTTTTGAGCTTTGTTGCATTAGTAAGATATAATTGTTGCTCACTTTTCTTGTATTATGCGCCCCAACTTGACGCTTCCTGATTATGTATTTTCCTTTGCATTCGATCATATTTAAGTTGTATGGTTTATCCATAATGGATTTAGTTGTAATAGAAGAAGGAGACTCTTTTTTTTGAAGTCACACTCACTAGAATAAAAAAAAAGCTACACACACCTATAATAGATCTTGTGCTCTTCATGGCTCAAAATATTTGTGATCATTTGTGCTATATGGGTGTATTCAACAGATTTTGCACTTGATCAGGAGTTTTAAGTCTACTTTATGACACTTGTTATTGGTTGGATAATTCAACTGGTTGCCTAATATTCTTTTGTATTTTATTTTTCAGTTTTAAATATCATTTTCTTTGTTTACAGGACATAATAGAATTTTTTTCAAAGAACATGGTCCAAGACAGTCTAGGAGAAATCTGCAACGCACATGTGGTTCATGCTGACCTCAGTGAATTTGGAGCTTTGGATGAGAAGTGCCTTAAATTGGCGGAGCTTGCTGCTCTAGCCGTTGATTTCCCCAAAACCGGAAAACTTGTCACCATGCCATTTGAACTCAAACCAAAAATGTATCCCGACTTCATGGGGAAAGAGGAATTTCAATCATACAAGTCAGAGAAAATTTTGGGCAAATTATATAGGCGAGTGAAAGATGCAGAGAGTGGAGAATCTGCTGGACTTGAGTTTGTCCCCGAAGACATCCTATATGACACTAATCTTGAGATCCCAGGATTCGAAGCTTTTATAGATGATGCATGGAACCGCAAATGTTCTTATGATGGTCAGTTGAATGGACTTTTAGGACAATACAAAGTTAACGAGGAAGAGGTGGTTACTGGACATATATGGTCCATGCCAAAGTACAGTTCTAAGAAGCAAGGGGAATTAAAAAAGAGGCTGGAGCACGCATATAATACGCTAAGGAAGGAGTTCAGGAATGTTTTCGAGCATATGGACCCGGTGCTTCCCGATGATGAGAAGAATGATATGTATGAAAGAAAGGCATCTGCATGGTATCGGGTCACCTACCATCCTGATTGGGTGACTAGATCACTGGAGTTGCAAATGCCAGATGCTGTCTCAAGTACTGTTATGTTAAGTTTTGCATGGATTGCAGCAGATTATCTTGCTCGAATTAAAATTAGACACAGGGGAATGCAATATTTCGACTCTACCAAGCCTATCAATTCCCTTGGAAGGTATCTTGTTGACAAGATATAACAACCACAGCTTTCATGCGGCTAAAATATCGGCTGCTTATCAACTATTTGGTTGTAAGGCCACTCTGCCATTATCCATACCTGGTTTGATGTCCTCCTAAATCCTCCTTTTGGATTTGTTTCCTTATATTGATCAGTTATTATATGAAATGTCATCCATGAATTTGCCAGTTGATACTAGTTCTAAAATATATTCTGGATATCATCAATGGTTTGAATGCTATATATTCATGCTTATTAATTCTACCATACATATAGCAATCTAAGAACGACTAATTTCTCATTTGATGCATATATATTTAATTAAAATGTTTTTTTATATATGTACCAAAAGAGAGATAATGACTTTTCTCTCCATATTCATGTATCTTCATTGTTCTGATTCTGTCCCTTTTCACCCAAACTACTCGTAGAAGTTGGGATATCTATGTGGAAGCAAGAGACTTCTGAACCCCTTTTTGCTGGAAGCATCTACAATTTATGCATATAAATTATATTTTTAAAATAATAAAATATCTAATTGAAATCCCTTATCAATGAAGAAATATAAAAATAATAAAATATCTATCTGAAGAATTCCTTAAATTTCTACTACTATTATCGAAGAATCAGTTAAGCACTGGGTATGTTGTTGTTGTATAGAAGAGTCAGTTAAGATTCCCGTTCAACATGTTTGCTTCCTGGAAATAAATTCATATCTGAGGGTGTATCGGTCTGTTAAACCGGAAACTTTTTCTTTGTTCGTATCTTAGCCTTAAGAGCATACGTGTTTGACATTGCTTATGCCATTTTTGATGTTGTTATGTATGTGTCTTTAAATGGTGTAATATAACTGAACATCCACCACCGGTCTTGCCTTCCTATATGCTATAAGCTGCTAATGCTTTTTCATTTTATGTTTGGCTTTACTTCCCTACTCATATCGCTCATTTTCTCTCAGGCATTCAAATTTCATCAGCTTCTAGCGTTAAGCTTCTATGTTCAATGGCCTTCTCCCAGTGATACACAGTTCAGGTTAGCTATTTTTACTTTCATTTTTATGTTTTCTTCATAGTTTAGTGATACATTCTGCAATAATCTTCTTATTAATCGAGGAAGAAGCAAGATCAACTAGTGCATCATATAAAACAAATGATAATCAACTTTTTTCAAAAGTAATAATACATACATCTTTGTCTTCAAGCATGATTCCACCTCTATCTTAGAAGCAACATGTCCAAGAAATGAAGACAGTAAAATAAACAGCTTTAAGATAAGAGAAATTAAAGGACTGCGGAGTAGCGAACATCTGGAATTGACTTGACTTTGAATCAAAATTATTATTCTTTTTGTATCGGTTAATAATAATAATTTTTTTAAAAAGAAATGTGTGTGTGTGTGTGGAAAATGTTGTATGTAGAACTACTCTTGGAAATTAAGAAGGAAGGTACTTCACTTCTTTCAGAATGTAAGAAGTTGTTGGACAAGAATTAGGTATATATTGTTAACTTTTTAGGTAGAACTATATGGGCATAGGTGAATGATAAATTTCTTGAAAGAAATCCATTTTATGCATTCAACCTCCTAGATTCTCCTTTTCCGGAGCCTGAGTTTGTTCAGTTATGAGCTGGGGTCGAGATGCTTAAGGACTATAGAAGACGACCGCCAAAACCCTGCTTGAACACATGAGCTACGGACCCTGTTCCCTCCTTTCATATTCTTTAGCTATGTTTCTACTTTTGTGACATGCAATGCTGTTAAGGTTTATTGAGTCTGGCAAAGGTCCTGTTATTAACCTTTTGAAATGAGAAATGTGAATGAAATGACCAAATTGTCAGTAAAGAAAGTTCTAAACATTTGATCTTGGGCCTCATTGCTCATCTAAAATGTATACTCCATTTCTCTAATTAAGTCTCCCAGCTAGAGTATCTATATTCCATTTTCTCAAGCTTACTTGACTATAATGGAAGCTCTTAATAGTGTTGCTTGATTTCTTTGGAACTTCGTACACCATGCTTGGCATGATTGATTTGAGCAGCTTGTACACTTATTGTTTTTTCCTTAAAATATTTTCCTTCCTGATGTGGGTATACATGTGCCGTCCTGATGTGTTTATGTGCATATGCTCTAATTAAACTGTTAGTTAAAAGTAGCTTAATATGTTATATGAGCATTAACATCTAATTATCACTTAATGATATCTACAGGTGCCAATAGTTTTGTCAAAGAACGCAAAGAAGAAGACTATACTCAACATGGTGAAGGCATCACCCGTTATAAATATGTAAATAATATATACATACATTAAAGTGTATCTCTCATTGATGTAAAGAATGTATCATTTAATAAGTACACAACATCCATGAATAGAAATCTTGCTTTCAAATGGATATAAATACTATACGAAGCAGTTAGTTATAGAAATACAACTTTTTTAGTTAAATCTCATAAATCTTTGTTTTGAATAAGTGGAATTAGATCCATGAATAGGAATGGGCTTACGGTGTTAAATTTATTAGCCTAATCAAGATAAATAAAATTTTAATAAAAAAATAAACAAAGTATTTAAAATTATATATATAATTAGAAAAGTTGTATTATTTTATCGGTTTGGCTCGGTTTATTTTTTAACAAAATCAAAATAAATTAAATCAAACCAAATATTATCGGGCTTTTACGATTTAAAACCAAAATAAATTAACCCCACATAACTATCAATTATTTAGTCGATTTGCGATCTGAATCGATTTAATTTTATCCAAATTGTGGACACCCCTAATGCTGACTCACGAAGGTCTCAAAGACACTCTTATCATTTATTTATTTATTTTTTAAGCACCATTATCATTTTTTTTAAGCCGAGAGTATATCGGAAACAACTTCTTTATGGGATAAAGGTAGAGTTAAGATCTGCGTACATTCTACCCTCTCCGGACCTTACTTGTGGATTATACTGAGTATGTTATTGTTGTGATTAAGCACCTTATATATTAACAGGTTCTCCTTTTATAATTAGAAGAGAAATAAAAAGTAGAAGAGGAGGAAACTTCAGAGAAATAAAAAGTAGAAGAGGAGGAAACTTCAATTTTCTTTTCATAGAGAAACAAAAAAGAAGAAAGAGTATTTGGGGCAGGAGGGTAAAAACAAAAGAGAGAGAGAAGCAGACAAAAAGAGAAAGTAGAGTGGTGAAGGACTGAAGGGTGTGATCCACATCTTCATGTGTCAAACAGTAGCTACCCTCACTCAAGTACGACGTGGTGTGCCTCGCACATGATAAAACTTTTCCATGCATGAGGCCATGTGTTCGAGTATAACGAGCATTTCATTTTTAAAGAAACGTACACGTCTTTCAAATTAAAAATGAAAACAACACTGTATTTGTCTCCTAGTCCTAAGTCCTCCCCTTTATATATTTTTTTAAAAATAAAGGCGTTTTCAGCGTGGCATTAAAGTTACTTAGTATATTGTATTATTTTGTAGCGGTACTTTAAATACAATGTTTGTTATAGCCCCTTAATGAGCCTAAATATATCTGAATGTAAGGCTCATAACAAATTTTTATTATCATATAAAATGCTACTTGGACTATTCAAGGACTTCTGTGAAATGTCATTTTATTACTATTCCATCCACTTTAACCGCTATCCATTACTGTCACTATCATCTCCACAATTGTCAACTACCACCACCTACCACCTACGACCACCATCCTCAACAACAACCATCAATTACCACAATCGGTCGCCACCCTCTCTAGCCATTTACAATCATCACCGCTATTACTATCACTCATCTACCGCAATGACACTACCACCACCAGTGGCGGATCCAGAATTTTCATTCAGGGGATTTGAAAAAAAAAAAAGAAGCTAAATATAATTTATTCAGGGTGTTCAAAAGTTAATTTATGCATATAAACACAGAAAATTTACCCTATAACCCCTAACTTTCGACACGGAGCATAAATTTATGTGTAAAAAATTATTAAAATTGTAATATATAGTATATATGAACTCATTACTTTTAAAATATAATAGGTTCAATACTAAAAATCTTAAGATTGAACCCGCATAATTTAAATTCTGGATCCGCCTCTGTATATATACTGTAATTTTTTGCCGAGGGTGTTCGCACCCTCAGCCCTCTTTAAATCCGCCCTTGACCACCACCATTAACCACTACTGCAAGCCATTATCTCCACTAGCTACTATCCACAACCGCTGCCATCAACCAACACTATCATCAATCACCACTCACTCAGCTATCACAACCACCAGTATAAGCTATTGCCACCATCGACGATCATACTCCCTCTGTTTCAATTTATGTGAACCTATTTCCTTATTAGTCCGTGTCAAAAAAAATGACTTCTTTCTATATTTGGAAATAATTTACCTTTATGCAGTGATTTATAGCCACACAAAATATATGTGACTCATTTAACACCACAAGTTTAAAAGTCTTCTCTACTTTCTTAAACCCAGTGCCCAGTCAAATAGGTTCACATAAATTGAAACGGAGGGAGTATTATTTTGTAAAAAATATTTATTAATATAATATTAATTTAATTAGTAATCTATATTTACTACTCCGTATTCAAATAAAAATAAGTTTTATCAAATCGTTTTAATTACTATTGGGAAAATACATAAAAATCCCCCCAACGTATACTCAGATTAATTATGACGCACCTAACCTTTGCGGGCGACCTATTACCCCCCTGGCCTTATTTTTTCTGTATTTTTGTACCATTTTTTGACTGACGTGACAAAAAAAATTGAAGCCCAGTTGCACAGTGGAGAGTGTTGTACACTCTCCGCCACATTGGTGCCACGCTGCTGTCACGTCACTGCTACTTTTCCTTTCTTTTTTTCATTTGATTTTTCTTTTATTAATTATATTTACACTAATTAACCATTAATTTTGTCTTCTTCATCACTAAACCTTCTTCTTCTTCTTCATTTCAAGAAATCCATCAACCCATTTTCTTCCTCCATTAACACACACACACATTCAACCCATTTTCTTCCTCCATTAACACACACACACATTCAACTCACTTTCTTCCTCCATTAACAACACACATTCAACCCATTTTCTTCTTTCATTAACACACACACATTCAACCCATTTTCTTCCTCCATTAACACACACATTCAATTTCATCATAAACCCCCCTTTTTCTTCTTCATTTCAGGTCCCCGCCCCCAAACTCGAGTGTGTGCTTCGCCCCCCCCCCCTCTCCAACCCCGCTCCTCTTGCCCCAACCATTTGAAGAAATTGTCATTGATACCCATTTGAAGAAATTGCCATTTGAAGGACAAACTGTGCAATTTCTTCCTTTCTGGGCTATGTTCAATCATGTACTGGAGTTCTCCACATCCCGGACATTAAGTAAACGTCGACCTTGGCACCAAAATGTGACTTTCATGTGGAAGAGATTGAAATATTGGCTTAATACATTTTCTACCAGCAACTGAGGCTCCATATCGCTTACAGGAGACTGCAACATACTCCGCAATTCTGCATTCTTTTTTTGTTGCTCTTCAACCCAGTGGTTGTATGTTACACCTCGGCCATTTCGTGACGTTGCGTCGTGAATGGACTGACGTTGATCAAGGAAGACACGAGACCTTCACGACTACAAGAGGGTGATTGGCAGCCTTAGTGTATATACGATAAGATTTTTAAGTCATAGGACTTGGCGAAACTAGGTTCGTCATGAAAGCGAAGCATAAGTTATGTTTGGGAAGGATTTCATGGTTATCGAACTAATGAATATTTAGTAAGGTCTTGAGGACGAGTTATAATGTCCGTTAGATCGTTAAGGAAGTGTTACACAAGTACCAAGAAGGTTCCATAAGGATTCGAGATCAAACGAAGCGACGAGAACAAAATCGGAAAAACTAGGGATTATACGGTCATATATACGGACCGTATATTTTATACGGCCCGTACACCTGGCCGTAGAACCCTTCCAGTGAAGGGTGGTCTTCTGGAGGAAACATACGGTCCAATGTACGGACCGTATAAATTATACGGTCCGTATAGTGGGCCAAGTATATTCGATCGAAGTATAATTTGTATATAGGCACGGTTTTCCTTATTTTTCTCATTTCTCATTTCTCCAACACTCTTTAAACCTCTAGAACTTTCCCCATATCACATTAATACATAACCAAGAAGGGAAATCAAGGATCAAACACCAAAAGTTGATAGAATTAAGGGTGTGAATGCTTCCTAAGGGTTAATAGAAGTTGAAAATCTCTTTGGTATTGAAATGGAGTTCTTCTAAAGTGAAGTATCCTCATCCAAAGACCATCCTTACGTAAACAAAGGTGAGTTTTACGATTATTTCATGGTATTAATGATGTTGAGGGAGTATTATGTAAATGATAAGCATGAAGTTGTATTATAGTTATGGTCATGGGAAATTCCGGAAATGGGTTTGGAAATTGAATAATATTTAACTTGAGAGAATTTGCGTATTATGATATTATAGATGTCGTTGTATTGTTTGGGAGCTGTTTTGTTGTATGAGGAAAAGTTGTCGAAACAAACGAAATGCTGCCCAATTTTCGTTAGCCTTATCCGCTTTAATTTAAGCTTAAGTATGCCTTCAACAATCTAACCTTCGTGCGAACCCCTTTGTATGTAGAATCGTAAGTCGGAAGGAAAGCTTTTAGTCGACGTCATTAAGGAAATACAAAGGTATGTAAGGTTATCCCCTTTTTCTCTCAAGGCATGATCCCTATATTTTGATTCCATACATGTCATTCAACATATTTTACTCCCAGAAATGCCAGATGTCTATAGTTTATGAAGAATCTTATGATGACTCCAACTCGAAAGATTTTCAAGCTTAGAATTCTAAATGATTTCATGACGCGACTGAGTGGGCTATAAAGCATATGGCCTCAGCTTGTGTCTGAGTGAGCTATATAACATATGGCCCCAAGCTATAAAGCATATGGCCTCATCTTATGCCAGAGTGAGCTATATAACATATGGCCTCAGTTTATGTCATGGATCACCCAAGACACGATCTAATGATGATGATGACGCCATAATGTACTCGGAGGTTTACGACCTTACGTCCCTCAGAGATCTTTCACCGCGCATTTTTATTTGGGCTCTCGTAAGTCCTACGTATATTATATGTATATATATGATATGTATAAGTATATAGGGGACATGGGGAAAGGTGAGGCGCTATAGACGCATAGCCACCTGATCAGCTGGCATATTATGATATCATCCCGGACGCGGGATGCCCGGACGCGGGCTATATGGGTGATGGATCGGGCTGTACGTTCCACGGCAATATATATTGATATATGGATCGGGCTGCATGTTCCGCAGCAATACATGATATGATATCTTACGCGTATGCATGCATGGCTCCGCCTCGAGAACGCAAGCGATCCTGACTATCTTCTACACCTATATATTTTACCTTGTTCTCCTGTTACTTTATGATGTATGCCTTACGTACTCGGTACATTGTTCGTGCGACACCAACTTTTCCTTTGGATCTTGTGCTCATACCCACAGTAGACGGGAGACGACCCGGTTAATTTGTGATACTTTAAATTGTGCATAATTACGTATTTTGTCAAATTTGGCTTCTAGGAGTCGAATCCGCTTACGCGGGGTCGGTGGCGCCCATCACGTCACCGGAGCACTTCCGTAGGCCGGAGGTGCCGTCTCCCGCGATATATTCTTTTGTGTATATATTTGGATATGATAGGGTCCTGTCCCATCTTCATGACCTCAGAGTTTCAGTTAGAGGCTCGTAGATACTCGTATGTGGGTAGCAGATGTTATGTGACCCCCGATGTATATTTTGTATATTATTCTTTTGCTGCCGTAAGTGTTACACCTCACATTTTGAGCGTATTCGGAGAATTGGAAATAATTCGGAATGGTAGGAATTAAGGTTTCAATTGGACTCTACTTAGTGTGCATGTGATGTTTTGGAGACTAGTGACGTGGAATTATTGGGAAAGACTAAGGGCGAAATTGGAATTCGGAAAATGGTTTCATGAATTACCAAAAATGTGGAGCAAATAAAAATTGGGCTTGGAAAATTAGCAAGACAAAATTTGAAAAATTTTGGCCCAACCCAAAGAGTGTGGCCGCCATGGCAACAAGAAAAGGGGCAAAAATTTAATTCCATGCATGTGCATGGTCATGTGCCAATTCAAGAATAAAAAGGGGCCAAGGTCATTAAATTTCTAGAAAATTCAAGAGATGAGAAAGAAGGAGAAAAATCAAGAAAAACTTAAGAACCAAGAAGGGGCCATTCGGCCGGCCCTTCAAGATTTCACCTCCAAAAATTTTGTTCCAAAAATTATTTTCTTGTTGAATTCATACCAATTCAAGGTCCCTTTACAACGTGGTGCAATTGGTTTGGAAGAATAAGCATCGGTTTCTTCAATTCAACACTTGAGACAATTGAAGAAGTTGGAGAAAAAGGTGAGAATTTATCTCTTATAATTATGTTTTGAAGGTTTGCTTGCGTTGTAGTATGTGTATATGAGTAGAATATATGAAAATACGGAAGTTAGCATAGTGAAGGTGTGTTCATGCATGTAGCCGTGTGGGTGTGATGTTGTATAAATGATATGAGTTGAATTTTATGTTGTAATTTAGTTGTGGTGGTTGTGGAAGTTGTTTTGGGAATGGAAGTTGAATGAAAATTTAAAGAAGTTGAAATTTGCCATGTTGGCCGTGAGTTAGGTTGTGGTGGAATAATGATGGAATTATTTTGTTTAATATGTTAGTCGCGTTGTTGTGGACATTATAATGTAAGTGAAGCATTTATGGGTTAAGTTGGTATGAAAATGGAATGTAGGAATTTATGTCGTATTTTTTATGATTTTATGTTCTTATGATAATTAAGTTGTTAAGGTGTGAATTATGATGATTTTTGATGAACTTGGAAGATGGAAATATGTTATGAATATGTTCGTCAAAAATTTGAAGTATTAGATGAATTATGGTTTCGGTGGAAAGTTTGGATGTTTTGTGGATGATATGAAAAACCATATGTAATGCCTCTAAATGATATTGGAATGGTTGTGATGAGTAATGAGTATGGAAAATATTGATATTGATTTGAAATTGTGAAGTTGGAAAGTAAACTAGTTATGTCATGTTGTGGTTTGTAGTGATTATTGATGTTCTTGGTATTGTTGTTGGTATAGTTGTTGTTATTTTGGCCGAGTTCCATTCTCGGGTTGTTTTGATTGAAATTGGGCCGAGCCATATTCTCGGGATGTTGTATTTACAGGGGAGGTCTTTGCCGAAATTCCGGCGGACAAGAACTAATTCAAGGTTGGAATTTCGGGCTTCATGAATAGTAAATGGCAAACATGACCAAATCACGGATTTTGGCGAACTTTGGACGAGGATTTGGAGTACCGTAAGCGGCAAAAAAGGTACGTAAGGCTTCCCTATTCCTTCTTTGGCATGTCCTAGATGTACTAGGCTTGATTACGTGCCTCGGGGGCCACTCTAATTCTAGAAATCCGAGGTTGAATTTAGTTACTATTCATTCAGTAAAATTGAATTAAATGACTTATGTTTTGTAAATAAATGTTTAAATGCTCATAACTTTGAAAACGAAAGTGAAATGACTTGAAATCTTCGAGGATAATTTAATAAGACATAGTGACCACATTTTTATGTTCGTTACCCGATTTGACCAAAGGTGGGCCCACAACACCCGAGACCTATGTATATGGTTTTATTTGTCTTATTTTCGCACGATAATTAATGAAAACTTTTGACTAATGTTTTGAGCTGTTATAAGAATGCGGTAACTCGGATGTGGATGCTTTGATTTGACTATCCGGTTATGAACACTCCGACACGAACGATCGATGTGAAAATTTGGATAAAGCGATCGGTGTAAATATTCGAAATAGAAATTCGATATAGGTATTTAGATATATAAGTATTACGCCATAAGTATACGGATATGAACGATGCAGTACGCGTGTCGATATGAGCTTTATGATCGAGTATTCGATACGAGTGTACGATATGAGTTTTCGATCCGAATATTCTGCTATGAGCATTCTCTGTAAGTCTTACGTTCTCCGTATACGATCCGGATCGCTTGGAAAGTCCGAAAGCGTTTTACGTATGTTAAATGCTTATAACTCTCCGATGCTAACTCGGAAGAACCGAGACTTGTTTGAATCTTCGGATGTTAATAAGCGTATGTATTCATTGAGTCGATTTCATATGCATATGTTTACTGCACTACTACGCTCGTGCGCGACTTAATGTATCTTTCACTGAGTCCGGGCCGGGGCATGTTATGATCTCGTGTGTACGTTACGATACGATTCGATTCACCGAGTCCGGGCCGGGACATGTTCTCGTGCGCGCGTCTCTGCATATATTCACCGAGTCCCTCGTACTTGCGGGCGGGACACGTTATCGTATGTAATTATGATGTGATGTTATGGGGATGGTGGCCGGATGGCACATGACTATGATTCACCGAGACCGCGGATGGGGGCGGGACACGTTATGGATACATGATTCGATATGCATGATTTTATCTACCGAGTCCCTTAACAAAGGGCGGGACACGTTATGTACTTATGAATTTGATATGCATGACTTTCTCTACCGAGTCCCTTAATAAAGGGCGGGACATGTTATTTGCATATATGACATCGATTCGCTATACATGACTCTATTCACCGAGTCCCTCGTCGAGGGCGGGACACGTCATATGAGATTCATGATTTTGGATATATGTTACGAATTACGTCCGTATATGTCGACTTAAGCCTTTTGTACGTTACGTACTCGTTCGATGTAAAAGCGCATTTGTACGATTTGTACGCTATGCACTTCGCCGTATTATGACATCGTTTGGGCACTCCATATGTTCCGTACTACGTCGATATACGATATCATCTGAACATTCTGCATGTTTGATATTTCGTCCGATATATGATCGCCTCTGAAAGTTCTGTACGTTCTGTGCTCCGTCTGACGCGTGACATCACCGTGCGTTCTGTATCTTCTGTACCTCTTCGGACATGCGGTCTGAGAACGCAAATTAAGCAGTTTAGGTATTTTGATTGATGATTTATTGTTCTGTATATTTTTGGCTTATGGCACAGGTATGTATGAATTGTGTCCGAAAGGTATGTGTACGGTACTCGATATATATATGTATATAAGTACTTGATGGGTCTGTCTGTTTCGATTCTGATCTTGCTTATTTGTATTGCATGCCTTACGTACTCGGTACATATTCCGTCTTCGACCCCACTGTCTTCGAAGTGCGTTTCATCGCGCGTACTCCCGGATGAGTGATGAGGTTATAGCGGATGTTCCGGCGGAGGTGGCAAGCTCCGTTTTCCCGAGAATCTAAGTCGGTACGTACGATTTGATTTTACGGATACGTATTAGAGACTTTGCGGACGAGCGTGTGGATATGATGTGTCGATGCAATCGGCTCCGTCGGCAAATATGTTAATTTGTGATATGTATTAAATTGTGTATAATTACGATTTTGTCAAATTTGAAAGCTTCATTATGTATTTGATGATTAACCGAGTTTAGAGGTTTGGAAAAAAAAATTTATGTGTGCAATAGGGTACGTAGGTTCGCTCGGCTCGGATGTGGGGTCGGGTGCCCGTCACGTCCCGTGGAATTGGGGCGTGACGATGGGCTTATATATGTGGATATGTGTACATGTTTATGGAGCATATATGTGTACGGGTTAAGACGACGAGCACGATGTGTGGTGCTCGGTAGCCGACCGGTGCCGTCCGGCCTACAGGCGGGTCGTGACACCGTATTCCATCTCGAATACAGCCTATTCACACGCATAGGCGACATTACTTTAGGAAAAAAATCGAGAGAATACAAGCTTTTTTTGCGATGCTATACTTTATATAGCATTGATCAGTCAAACTAAATGGGCTAGTATTCTACTCTGGTAGCATGAAATATTAGCTAATGAAATGCCAATGATTTCAGCATTACTTTATGAAACACAACCTAATGAAACACTATAATGTAGAAATTGCACGAACTGCCCATGATTTTACGAACTGGGCTATGTTCAATCATGGCGGCGTCGGTGGCGGCGGTGTGGTGGCGGCAGCGGCAGTGGTGGGGGTGGTTGAGGAGAAAGAAGAAGAAAGAGAAAAAGGAGAAAGAAGAAGAAAGAGAAAAAAAATGGGTTTTTTTTTAAAAAATTAATTTTTATTAAAATATAAAAACTATTTTTATTGTTTTCACTCGCTATTAATTTTTTTTTTTTTTGCCACGTCAGCCAAAAAAGGTACAAAAATACAGAAAAAATAAGGCCAGGGGGTAATAGATCGCCCGCAAAGGTTGGGTGCGTCATAATTAATCTGAGTATACGTTGGGTGGGTTTTTATGTATTTTCCCAATTACTATTTATATCGTAATTTTAATATAAATAAATTCGTGTTGGTGCCAGTAATTTGCAGGGCGGAGGTTTCTCACATTTCGCGTGGCTGGTAGCAAACTATACGTTAGGATTCGGTTTAGTGAAATTAAAATCGACAAGTCACTTCATAAAACACCAGCAAATAATTACTTCTAACTGACACTTCACCTCTTATATTTAGCAAAAAATGCACCTCAAGACTCTAAAATAACAACTCCAACCCCACTAACCCGGTTGACTAAACCTCTCAACTATGGAGAGTTTTTCCACCATTACTCAAAATCTTGGGTTTTCTAGGACAAGTTCAATTGCAAATGGGGAACTTTTTTATGTGTCCAAGTTCAAGAATTTGAGTAGTTCGTTCAAGTGTCAAAAATCAAGAAATGCATTATGTGTTGTGAAAGCAGTGGCAGATTCATCTGTCGAAAACACAAATAAGGAGGCTATTAAACCAGTTTACTCTTCCACCCCTTCTAATCGTCCTCTCAGAACTCCTCATAGCGGGTTAGTTAACTGCTAATCCCCCATGCCCCTTTTCATGATTTAGTCGAATGGAATTGTAATATAACAGTAATGTTTTAAAAAAAGATTTGATTTTTTAAGCACCCATCAAATTTGTATGTTTAATTTTAATTGAAATGTGAGAGAGAAGTTGCTGCCGTGTGACTAGGAGGTCACGGGGGTTCGAGCCGTGGTAAGCCTCTCACAGAGATGCCGGGTAAGGCTGCGTAGAATAGATCCTTGTGGTCCCGCCATTCGCGGGACCTCGGACATAGTGGGTGCTCGGCGTACCGGGCTGCTTTTTTTAATAACAGTCAAAAACACACCTGAACTGTCACTTTTTTGCGAGTTTCACACCCCAACTATCAGTTGTTCCTTTTTCCTACCCGAATTATTACCATCTATGTATTAAGACACACCTACTTGAATAGTTCAAGTAGGAAAAGGTAACACCTGATAGTTGGCCTAATCAGCGGTGAGTTTTAATACATAGATGGTGATAGTTCAGGTAGGAAAAGGGAACACCTGATAGTTAGGGTATGAAATTCGCGAAAAAGTTATAGTTCAGGTGTGTTTTTGATATCTAAAATGCAATATAAGCTGGATGGATCCATTTGTGATAACTTACTGTATTTTGATGCCTTAGGTACCATTTTGATGGAAGTACCCGAAAATTCTTTGAAGGTTGGTTCTTTAAGGTATCAATTCCAGAATGCAGACAGAGTTTCTGCTTTATGTATTCTGTAGAGAGTCCTTCATTTACCAAGAAATTGAGCAGTTTTGAGGAGCTGCAATATGGACCTCGGTTTACGGGTGTGGGAGCTCAAATTCTTGGTGCAGATGACAAGTATATTTGTCAATATAGTGAAGAGTCTTCAAATTTTTGGGGAAGTATGTTTTTAACTTTTTCTATATGATTCTTGTTATTTTGAGCTAGTAATGTCTGTCTTTGTTACTCGGATTAAAGCACCTCTATTAAAGTGGATGATCGAGCTCTTCTCATGCTTAGTAGCCGTTCTATAAATGAAAGCTATTTGTGACTTTTACCTTTCATCTTTTTTAGCAGAACAAGGTTTTGTCTTCCTTTTTGAATTGCTTTTAAAGTTATTGAGAGCGTTGACATTTTAAATAAGTCATTTTAGGAGTTTTCTCTTTGTGACCGCCTCTCGAGTGCTGCTAATACCATGGTGATGCAAACTCTAATGCCTTTATTTACTCATGAATGCTCTCACTTGCTCTCTTCTAGTCAATCTTTCTAAGAAGAGGATTACTTTCAACATAGCATACATTGTTTCTGTTAGTTTTTTATATCAACCAAGATCATATATTGTAAAAATAAGACTAGTATTGTTTCCCCCAGTGTAGCATGTTATTCTGTTCGTTTTATAAATTTTCCCATTGCACTAACAAATACCAATATCTCATGATCAGGTAGGCATGAACTGATGCTTGGAAACACCTTCATTGCCCAAAATAGTGCTAAGCCTCCAAATAAGGAAGTTCCTCCTCAGGTCTCTGCATTTCATTGTCCGTCCTCTCTTAAACTTTGTCTTTTTTTGTTAAGTAATATATTTTCAAAGATTTTTTTTTTTTTTTTTTTTTTTTTTTTTGGAAAAGAAATCATGACATTACAGTTTGGACATTGATACTGCATCTTCCTGTGTTTACTTAAAGAATCACACGATTAGACTAACCATTGAGTAATTTTTTCAGCTAAACACCAATGATGTCGTACTTATATAATTGGAGAGGTGTTTGTAGGAGTTACTTGAAGCTACCCTCCGCAGTTCTATTTAACTTGAGTTAACTATGACAATAAATTTCTCCTTAAAAAACGTAAAGAGATGGCTGTGATAATTAGCTATAGGATAGTCTTCAGTATCTAGGAACCTTCAGAACGATCAAGTGTAATGTTACTAATTGCCATCTAAGTGGTGAAAGCGAGTAATTGAGTTTTCTTTATACTTTGAAGAATAGGTTATGCGGATCCATGTTGGATGCGAAAAAAGAAAGAAGCAAAACACTGGACTTACATACCCAATCTCGTCTTGTAGTCTCACTATAATAATTGGGCTAGCTGCAATAATTTTTTATCTCTGTATGACTAAATGAATAAAAACCTGAGGCACTCTTTTCATGCGTAACTTGTACAATAAACTACCCGAACAAGTAACAATGCGTCAAACTCGCAATGACACACAAAGTGTTAACTTCAGCTATCATTGGTGAAATATCCAGAATAATCATTTGGTTTTTCATTCACTGGTGACATTTCCTGTAAGAACAAATATGGACATTAAGTATTTCTTAATTCTATCGTTCACATCCCAGTACGCCCTATGATTGACCAGTTGTCTTTCTAATGGCTTGTACAGGAGTTTAATCGCCGCGTCTCCGAGGGCTTTCAAGTTACCCCAGTTTGGCATCAAGGATCTATTTGCGATGACGGGAGGTACTTATTTCTTTGAGAACTTCTTGTGTTGTTTTCAAAATGCATATTCTCTTGAAGCAGAGTGTAGCAGAAATTAAGTTCAGCAGCAGTTTTTGCTTTAAATTGTTGTGATGCTTTTTGAGTATTAAGTATTTCTGCACCCCATCCTAGGCTACTTAAATCTATATGATGTAAAGAATTTGATATATTCTTTCTCCTTTTATTTCCCTCGTCCGAGAAGCGGGAAAGTAGATGGTGCTGGATTTAACAGTCTTATGATTTTGTATTCAACATACTGTTGCACAAAGCAAGGATCTTTCTCTACATCTGTGTGGACCAGAATTGAGTTCTCATTATAGTCGTCACTAGTTAACTATAAGAATGGAATTTACCTCACTTTTGGAGTTTGGAGGACCAATAATTGTATCTTATAACTGCATCTCAGTCAGTTCTCTGTTTAGATAAAAAGATCAGAAAGGTGAAAAAACTTATGACTGTCCGTTGAAGTAAAACTTGAAAGTGAGTCTCTTACATGATTTCATCATCTCCAGGTAGAAGCAGAAAGAAACGGTAACAAAATGCATAATCCCTGTCCCCATCCCTCGTGGTTCTTCTCTTTTGGTGCATGTTGTTAGAGAGAGTTCGATAATTGACTTGGTACATAGTGTTTGGGGAATGTTTTGCAGCTCCATTTAATTGTATGCTACCATGCTATTGGCTATAGTTGTTTCCCCTGAACAATTGCTATTGTCTCTCTTTTCAAGCAAATTTCTCTTTTTAAGCATCGACGAGTTTTCTAAACCTTGTGGATCTCCTTACCTATCCTTTAAAGAACAGTATATGGTCCTAGGTTTCTCCCACATTTGATGCTATCAACCAGTTCATGAATAATATTTGGTCCTTGTAATCAGGGTAGATTGAGCCTAAGAAACTTTATGCTCGAAGTTTGGGAAGAAAACAATTAGATTTGTATTTATTTTCCTATACGGTCATCATGTGAGTAACGTAGGTGCTGATCAAATTACATGACTTGACTTGACAGGACAGATTATACTGGAATTGTGAAAACTGCTAGCTGGGAGTATAGCACACGACCCATTTATGGATGGGGTGATGTTAACTCAAAGCAGAAGTCCACAGCAGGATGGCCTGCTGCTTTTCCTGTATTTGAGCCACATTGGCAAGTATGCATGGCAGCTGGACTTTCAACAGGTAATATCTGATTCTTTTCCCAGCTTTTCAGTTAGGGTTTGGCTTATCGAGCAATTTTTCTCCTCATATTTCATTCATGGAGTTCTCCGTTGTATGAGTTGGAAGCTCTACATTAATCTAAATTCATAGTTTTTTTCAGTCTGATCATAGTTTTTTTCAGTCTGATCTCATGCCCAGTTTGGACTTTTATGATGATATACGCCATTTTACACCCTCCTTTAAGTCCTTCAAGTTTTCAATTTTACCATGTCAACAGGATTAATACCATGCTTGGATCTTTGTGATCTTCTGATCCGGATTGTGGTCTCGACTCTCGACAACACGACAACCATGTGGGGGTCCTGGGTGATATGCAATAATGTAATCAGATTGGTCATTTGACTATTTACAGCGATAGATAAGCCTAATAGGTGTTTCTTAGTTATAGTAACATCTTTGTAGTTTGCGATACAAGGGATGATTGTTAACTATCCATGTTGAACAACAAATTAGCTGGCTTAAAATAATACTTTCTTTCTATGTTGCTCAGACTCTGCAAAATGAAGACGGCTGTTTCGGATCCTTCAAAAATAGTATTCCCTCTGTCCCAATTTATATGACACACTTTCCTTTTTAGCTAGTCCCAAAAAGAATGACACATTTCCTTATTTGGCAACAATTTAACTTTAATTTTACCTTTTATGCTTAAGGAGATGATTTATAACCACACAAATATCTTTGGCTTGTTTTAGACCATAAGATTCAAAAGTCTTCCTTTATTTCTTAAACTCCGTGTTCAGTCAAACTACATCACATAAATTGAGACGGAGGGAGTACATTTTTGGAGGATCCGACACGGGCACTGCAGTTTTTTTGGAGAGTTCGAACAACATAGCTATCTTCTGAAATGCATCTTAAGTTTTGCATCTAGGGGCAGCTTGAGACCCTAAGAGAGTCACAGAACTATAGGATTGGTACTTGGCATGTATAGAATAAAGAAAATAGAAAAGATTGGTATTTTGGACTATGCCTTAGAAAACCAGATTTATATGTCATGTTCTTTAGGAATAGAGTTAAAATGTAAATATTTATCAGCTCAAAAGTTGAGTGGAATGTTTTGTGTGTTTTTATTAATATAAAAAGGAATAAAAGGGCGCACCTAATCACGAATTTCTTCTGCCAGGCTGGATAGAGTGGGATGGTCAGCGGTTTGAGTTTCAAAATGCCCCTTCTTACTCCGAAAAGAACTGGGGTGGTGCCTTCCCAAGAAAATGGTTTTGGGTACTTCCTGCCTCCTTGGCGTCTCACTTTGCAATTTTTTTTTTTTTTTTTTTTTTTTAAATTATTTGCAGCTTCTTGTTTCTTTCCAACTTTGTCGTAGGATTGTCAACCATTATGTACATCTTGTCTACTATTCTTTCTTTTGGATCACTAGTTTAGGGATCTGATAATTGCCGTTCAGGCTATACTCTCCATCAGATTTCTGAGAGGTAAACTGCTGAAAAATGGAAGAACTAATGAACTATTTGTTATTCAAATAGCCAATGTGGCGACTTAGATCTCCTATGTTCTACAGAAACTCTGGAAAGGAAAAGAAAAAGAATGGTTGGTGGGCTGCATAGACTAATGTGTTGGTGAAAGTAAGAAAAGAAAAGAATCAGTAGTTCGTCAAACTGGTCATATATTACACGTTTTAGTGGTGCAAATACAATGAGTCGTTATGTTCCTTTCTCAATTTGCACCCGATCTCTTTTATTACAGGTCCAGTGCAGTGTCTTTGAAGGTGCAATTGGAGATGTTGCTTTGACTGCTGGTGGTGGATTAAGGCGACTTCCAGGATTGAGTGAGACTTTTGAAAGTGCTGCTTTGGTACTTACCTCTAGCTTAATTTTCTACAATTTGCAGTTTTCCCCCCTTCTTTCTTCATTGGTTACCGGTTATCTTGAACTTGATTTGAGTAATGCATTCAGACGACGAAAGAGATAGCATTTCATATTCTATCTCGAAACTTCTACTTTGCTAGTTTTCCTTTACTATGTTATTTCACTGGCTTTACTAATCCTTATTCTTAACAAATCTTGCAGATAGGAATTCACTATGGTGGTATTTTCTATGAATTTGTTCCATGGAATGCTAGTGTTAGTTGGGAAATTACTCCCTGGGGTAAATGGCATATATTTGCTGAGAGTGAGACACATATGGTAAGCTAGCATATTGGATTGCCTTTACCATATGAAAATTAATGCCGTAATCAAGTCCCAAAAGACCTGCATTTCGTTGATTAGCTTGGAAGCTGACTTAGGCATGTTTCTGGTTGATTCATTAGATATCTAATTTGGATATTTAACTTGAACAGGTAGAACTGGAAGCAACAACTGAAGATCCTGGTACCACATTGCGAGCTCCTACAGAAGAGCTGGGTCTCGCTCCTGCATGTAGAGACACTTGTTTCGGTGACCTAAGACTGCAGTTGTGGGAACGGAAGAGTAACGGGAGTAAAGGAAAGGTACATGTTTTTTGGGGCATACTTATCAATTTTGAAAGTTAAAGTAGAGATGTGTGAACTTATGACAAGGTAGTGCAAGAATGTCACACTTGGAATTTGAACCTGGAGATATAGGGACTTTCTATGGTCGTTTGGTTTTAGAGATAAGAAAACTTGATCTCTGTATAAAACTCCATATTATACAGCGGCGCTTTGTATGAACTAACACTGGAATTTATGGTACTCCCTATTTCATACTTCTTTTGCGTTAATCCATCTTTTAATTCATTGGTATTGTTGATGTTTGTAGGTTATTTTGGATGTTACAAGCAATATGGCAGGTCTAGAAGTTGGGGGAGGACCATGGTTCAACACATGGAAGGCAAAAGCACAGATGCCAGAAATTGTTACTCGAGCTATTAACGTTCCTGTGGATTTGGATAGCATATTCAGCTTGACTCCATTTCTCAAACCTCCTGGTCTGTGAGCAAGGCAAAGGGAGGAATTTCCTTTGGGCAAAATCTGCTGTAGAATCAGAATCATTATTCTTGATTACATTTTGTAAATAGCATCATTTTGCCTTTTGAGTTTTGACTTCTCCAAGTTGCACCTAACGCTATTTTGTGTAATGTTATTGTCAGTAGCGGAATAAAGCATGTTCTCTTCTTTCTTTCTTGTTTTTTTTTTTTTTTTTTGCAGCAGATATTTGTTTTGATAATTCCAGAGAAGGAACCTAATAAGTTTGAAGAAAGGGACTGTTTTAATTGCGGGAACAGAATTTGTAATTGAGAGAATTTTATTTAAATTAGGTCTAATTAATATTTCAAAAAGTTACAGGAAGTCCTCTACATTATTCTAACCATAGAGGTGCACGCCTCCTGATTTTGAAATCATAGCAACTTTTGGTTCTTTTCACGTAATTCCCCTATAACCGGAGTTTAATTTTGTTAGTTACATCTAGCTATGATTAAATGGAAAATAAAAATACTTAATAAGGACAGAGCTTTGGTGGAAATATTGAATTTAACATGGAATAATGGAAAACTCTGTTGTTTATATTATGTCAAACTTTATGCATATTTGTTTTTTTTTTTTTTTTTTCACGTGATACAAATTGATAAGTTGAATGATAGACGAATTTCTTTCTATCTTTTGTTCCCCCATAGAATTTTATTTCATTTCCTTATGCACAAGGGACATAAATGTGATTGCATATTTCATCTAACAAAATCATGAGGAAAAATTTACGGCAGTGCGTATGTCCTCAATTGAACAATTCAGAGAGAGCAAATCTGTAATTGACATCTCATTTTGTGTGCATTTTAAGATTAAAATTTGATTTTTTTATGGCAGACAAATTTGATAAGTTGAGTACTGCATTACATAACCAAATTTATTAAATTTATTGGATGAAAAATTGTCAAAGGTATTGTGCAAGAAATGTCCACTGAAATGAATGGCAAGGACCTAAACTCTAAAGTAGCTGAATTCTATTACTCTGACCAAGAAAACAAAAGAAAAAGAGAAGTAAAAGCTTCAAGACCTTCAATTACTCTCTTATGCCTTTGGGTTCAGAGAAGCACTGTGGACCTGATTCTTTTTCTTTTTCTTTTTCATCAGCTTGAACAAGCATGACCTTCCTCCAATGGTTCAACTGGCACAGTATATGGCGAAGTCCAGTCAGCATCGAAGATTTCTTGAAGTTGTGAAACAATGGCAGGTTGATATGTCCCAAAGCTAACACCTGCTGTGGTGAAGAAGTAGTCCCACACCAGGTTGCTGGTGCTTATGTGTGCGCGCACATCACTAACTGCATATTTACCATGATTAACCCGTGTAAAGCCAGGATACTTGTTACCGGTGGCAGTACCATTATGTGCTGCAGGTCCAGTGGAATTGTATCCTGGAACAACGTAATACTTGATCTCAACTTTACCAGAACAGTGGTTGTACTTTGAAGAAGAGCATAGGGTGTTGGAGTAAAGCAGGGACTTTAGATACTGATCTGTGTTTTTTATAAAATGAACCCACTTTGCGACCAGTATTTGAACCTTTGCGCTCTTGGAGAAGACAACCTGCATTTAGGAATTGATAGAAGATTTAAGTTATAAATAATTTCAGACGCATGATGCGGGTAAACTTTAATCTTTGAAAGGATCTCAAGGTTGCTCCAATCAAGGACAAACGAATGCTGTCCTGAAATACAGCGACATTATAAACCAGGGGATTGGTTCTGCTTATACTTGGGGTCATCATGGCTTTCAGCATTCAGTAAGGGTCCCTCTCTCTATACACACATGCATATAATAACCTAGAATCCCTAAGGGCTAGTGATGCACGGTTCGAAGCTCAGTGGATAATGAGCTCGCCCCACTACCCTTCTCTACTTACCATGCTTTTAATTTTTATCTGCTGCAGGGTCCGAACCCCTCTAACCCACACATCACACGTTGCACTCTTACCACTAGACCAAAGGCCTAGGAACTTCAATAAGAGTATAATCTTTTATAAAAGAATAAAATAGTGATCTATATAATAACCTCTACCAGCTTTGTAGGTTGAATGGGGGCTACCAGCTGCTTTTTTCCTATTGAAACCATCTGACTGACAGTCTAAGTTACTCGGACTCTTCAAAAGTGTTGCCGCACCCGTGTCGGATCCTCCAAAAATACACTACTTTTGAAGGATCCGACACGCACCCCACAACATTTTAGGAGAGTCCGAGTAACATAGCTGACAGTTATGTAGGAAGCAAGAAAACTAGCTATTCTCCAGCTCATACCCAGTTTCTTCCATGTCCGACCACCAAGGGACATAACCGCTACCTAGTTGAGTAAGCTGCAATTTTAGTGATTCTCTATGTATTCTTCTCCGCATCTGCCCTCCTAAACTATTCATTTTAAGTGACTTCATTTTGAAGTAATTTGTCTTTTGCACATGCCCTCTTCTTTTACTCATTAAACACTCCTTAAGCATTAACAAGAATCCTTACATATTCTCAGAAGTCAAAAGCATATAAAAAAGACCATACTATTGCAAGCAACAGTCACTGAGAAATGTGAGCAAATTGCCATTAGACTCAATCACATAATGAACTTTTACATGGTTTATCATAATATTTGATTTCAAACCTGGCAATATATTTACCAGCATACTTTGACCTGACATTGCACCACAAATATTTTGTAAAACGAAACAGAAAAGGAGATATTATGAACTAACTAGCAGATTTGTGCAGTACGAAAAGGAAATAAGAAGTTAATAAGAAGCAACTATACTTGAGAAATTCATGATTGCTCTAAGAGGTAAGGCGGTCCTGGATTGTAGGATTTCTTTATTACCATCTATCCTCTTAACTTTCCAGGTATTCCTTTTATTCATCCAAACTTAGGTGAAAGGCGTCCAATTTCAATATGTATAGAGAGAGAGAGAGAGAGAGAGAGAGAAGAAACATGTGGTATGAACTGAAATAGCTATAATGATTGCCGCCTAACGGCATCCCAGCAATAATTCAGGACATAGCTGGAACCAGAGAAATGCGAGGAACTGGATTTGGAAGTAAAGGCATACTTAGTTTATCCATCCCCTCCTAAATAAGTTCGTATATAACCTCTTGCCTAATAGTAGGGTCCATCTTTTGCTAAGAATTGATTGGATATACTTAGTTTTTCTCTTTTGGCAGAATACCTTTTGTATTCAGCTTAGCAATCTATGATTTGTTAAGTGTCCTCCTCCACACCTCGGGGTTCTGCACAAAGTTATTGAAACCCAAGCACAGCAACTAATTTCAGTTATCCTGGTTCCTGAAGTTTGAGTTGGTTGATAGATGGAGTGATCATCAAGGTCCTACTACACATGTACTTAAAAACAATTTTTTTTTTTTTGTTCTACCAATAAACACATCATTATAAGAAATTTCAAGTAGGTAACGGGATAGTTTTGGCATCACATTCAGTTTAAACTAAATGAGCAGAGCTTCATCAGATGAGCAGAACATAGAGTTCACAGAAAGAGGATACTCCATTTTATTTAATTCAGAAAGCAGACATTAGAGGAGTAACCTAGCCGCTGTACTTCTCAGTAAATATTGCTTTTAGCTTTCAAGGGAAAAAATGTACATAGTACTGATCAGCTATCAGGAAATACCTAATTCTAAAGCTTCACTTAAGCCATTTAAAAATTACAGAGGAAACATGCGGTCCAGTAGACCATGCAAACAATACAAGAACTTCAATCAGAAGTCAAACCAGATAATCCTCCGTTCCAATTTATGTAACATAGTTTGAATCGACATGAAGTTTAAGAAAACTTTTGAAACTTGTGGCCTGAAATATGCCATACCATTTGTGTGGTTATAAAAGTTTCTCACCGAGGGTAAAATGGGAAGTGTAAGGTTAATATTTTCCAAATTTAGAAGTATGTAATTCTTTTTGGAGCAGACTAAAATGGAAAGCGTGTAGCATAAACTGAAGCAGAGGAAGTATATGTTTATAGGCCGGAAAACGAAGAATAACATGCAAAAGCTAGAAGCACAAGTTACCTCTGAAATAGCTGAAGAAAGTGATGGCCAATAAACTGTTTGTTTTGTGTATCCTGACTGACCAAGCCAATCCATGGTGTTGATTCTGACTGTCCCTCCTTTAGCTACTGATTTAATTGTGTCCACCCAAGCCTGTTCATCTGTTTGGTACTTACCAAACAAGAGCTGCAATCCAGGGACTGCATAAGTATGATGTATACAAAGGGAGATGATTGTAATCGTTAATTCTTTTCAGCAGTTAAGGCACATTTAGTAGTTGAGGATATCTAGATTAAGTGGGAGAAGTTAGATTTTATTTAACAGTGTCCTGCTATGAAAGCGTGCAAAATAAGAACTGTTTATATGATATCTAGATGAAAAAGGATGATATTAACTTCGGCTTCAGTCTAATGAAATTAGTGAATCCACATTTCCAGGAATTCCAAGAAAATGTAATTTTCTCATTCACTTGGATCACTCATTTCGGCAGAGTTCACTACATGAATAACGGGTTATATAAGCATGACGGGATGTATATACTCAGTGACTTCCCACAGTGTAATTAAGAAAAAAAAATATGAAAAGGAAAAAATAAAAAGCAACCCCCAAGAGATAAATGTCATATGAGAACTGATGAAAATGAAGACTAGTTGCTAGTAAAAGGTTGCAATGACCACATACCTCAGGAGGAGCAAATGAGAGATAGCTGGGTTGAGGATCGGAAAATGAATCATTGACTCCAGGTGTCTCTATGGAAATGTGAGACATGTACGGGTCTGACAATACAGGGTAGCCAGGGACGTGAGCAACTTCCATGTATTTGGGAAGTGGTGATCTGTCAAGACACAACATAATACCCTATAAATAAGAGTAATGCTTGGAGCAAGAAGTTTTTCTATCACTTCATTTTCTTAGTAAGGAAATTTGATCACGTCAATGTCAATCCTGAGCTTATTTGGCAGACTTGAATACACAATGTTTCAAGTGCAATCTATTTCTGTTCCGAATACATCAGGAAAGAGGGGTTTCAGCAGAGAGGTAGGGGAGAAACTATAGCAAGGCATTTAGCAGTTCCTCAATTGAAATTTTCGCAGACATCTCTTAGTTTGTCTTTGGGTTCTAATTTCAGAATTTGGTTGGCTGTCTGTACTTCCATTGCGTAAAGGCATAAATTTTCAACCTGTAGAAGTATTAAAACCCAACAGCGTCGACTTTTGTACAGGTATATGACTTCTATTTTTTAATTTCCCTTTGTTACTTCTTTATGCAATTATTTGTGCAAGAAAATATAAATTCCCCAAGCTTATAAAGCTGCCGCAAGATGGGAAAAAAGGGGGAAAACCAGTTACTTAAAAGAGTGTCTGCATCTTTATTTAATACATACCTGCACCTTTCTTTATGATTTATAAAATGGGACCAACATGGAACCTTGCGTTTAATCTGCCACTGCTGATCCCAAACTGATCTTGTGTAAGCTGAAACATCAAGGTGCGCAAGTTTCCAGAGGTTGTTATAGTAGATTTCAATCTTTTTTGCTATTTCTGAGCAACCAGTGAGATATATCCCCACTTCCTTTACCTGAATACGGTGGAGAACGGCTAGTTCCATAAACCAAGAAGCAGAAAACAACAAACATGGATGCAATGTACCGGAATTCAATTATGGCATATGCTCTCAACTTAGGAGGGGGGAGATATAATGTTCCAGAAGCAAAAGCTCTTCCCTTTGCTGTTGGAAAATATGCTTAAAGATCGGTAGCATTTGGAGAAAATTATGCTTATTAATCTGGATCAAAGTTATACCTGAGTAAGTGATTTCCAATCATTGTTTGCAGACCCAATATAAACATCTCTACTGTCTGAGATCCAAACTTTAGCATGAACTACACCTGATCCCCACCAGTCGCTTAGAAGCAAGGTAACATTCTTTACATTTGGTCTCCCTGATGCTAAGTTGGTTGGTTCTTCCGTGTAATCGGGATAAACTCCGGAATGCTGTAAAAGTCTGAACTATGATTAGTTCCAAGGGAACCGGAGAAATCAGCATATGCACATACAAGCCAAACAAACACCTCATGTTTTCCTTTGGTGTCTGAAGCATGCACAAAAGATGTTACAGCATATAAATTGGTAAAGAACATAAATATTTCTATTTTTAGGTTCAACTGCGAGTACTGGAGCTAGAATTTAACCTTGATATTCATGTAAAGCCAAATAAGAGCTTCTTTAGCAAAAATCTACAGCTGAAGCTTCATATCCAGCTTTCCCCTTTACAACTTTTGATTTTTTTATAATCGAGAAATCCTGATGGCCAATTGGCACACGGTTCACAACTCGGTGGATAATGGAAACACCCCCCCCCCCCCCCCCCTCTCTAACCTTCTCTACTTAAACACCAGGCTTTGTTTGCAGCAGGGCAGAACTCGTGACGTGCACCTAACCACACATCACAAGCTGTGTCTTACCACTAGACCAAAGCCCTGGGGGGCCCTTTACAATTTTTGATATTACAAATTAGAAACTGATAAAGTGATTATTGATTACCCATATTTTAATCACTGTGAGGATATGTAAAAGGTCAAGAAGATGCTCTTGCAACCCAATGTTGGCTACTTGACTTGTAAAGGAAAACACTAAAAGATTCTAGACAATTACTCTGATTGGACAGAAGTAGAACATTTATTCATTCAGACATACAAAATTGATTCAGATAACCTGCTTCCAAGCCCAAAATGGAAAAACATATCTGATAGCCGTTTATGAAGCAGGATCTTTAGGATCCAGCAGTTACAGCAAGTTGTAACTCAGGGCAAGGTAGTACACAAAAAAATGTTAAGTATATAATAGTGTTTTACATCCAAGTACCTAACCTTCACTCAGCATGAAAGTTACATATTCTAAGGCACCAATTGAATTTAAATTGCTCCACAGATGGGCATCAGTTTAACCAAAGTCTAGTAATGGATTACTTAGATGAAAGTGACGGGAACACTTTTGCCATCCTCTCGTTATTAAAATAAATTACTTTTGTTATCTTCTGAGTGTTTCTCCTCTTTTTGGTTCTTTCGTTTTGTTTTGCATCATTTTTTTGGGAGACAGATTTGGCGCAAAATGGGTGCAGTATATAGCCCTTTTGTCATGTTTATGAAAGTAATGCAAATGTATGTGTTTAAATATTGCAGCAAGAAGCAGACATTCGATAGCAGTTCACCTTGTTGTTTAGGCTTTAGCTATACCTAGACATTTACCTAATAGGAAGTTTGCGATCTGCAGCATTTTCTAATGCCTGGTAGACTTTCAACCCTTCGTTAGCACCAAATCTCTGCAACTCCTCTTCTGAGTATCCATAATCCCCTGAACGAGGATCCGAGGGATGTGCTACTAATTGCCAATATTGTGCAATTATGTCCAAACTCTTTGAAGAGTTTCCAGCCAGCCATTGAAGAACATCCGCTGAAATAATCATCAACAAGAAATCAGGAAAAAATAAAAAAAATACAAAGCAAGAAGGAACACCATAAATAGCTTATATCTGACTTTATGAGCTCTAATTTCAGGCTTTGAGGCAATGACCTAGGTACACAAATTCTCTCGGTATACAAGGTCTAGACAAACTATGAGGTCTCCAAGGTCAACAAATTCATGAAAACTCAAGATTAAGACTTTCCAGCACCACAGAAATGGGAATTAACTGTGACATTGCTAGCAGATTTGAACAAAAGACACGTGCTCATTTTGTCACACTCGGACAAAAAATGAATATATGAAGTCATATATCTAGTTATCCAATACATATTAAGGCCTGGGCACTTTACTTCTAAGCAAGCAGCCATTTTTTCTCTCTTTTCATTTGGCATCACCTACAGTCTGCTAATATAGTAAATTACCATTCCAGTATGTTTCAATCTTCAACAATAAACATCTAATATCAGATTTAAAATCCAAAACATCTAGTAATAATCTTGTGAAAACTTCCCATTTTGGAAATGTGGACATTAAATTTGGGAACAGAGGAAATAGTTAGTGACTATAAAGAATTAACTTGTCCTTGAATGTGGTGCCCTATTGATTGTATTTGAATAGCTTGACTGTGTATGACTTAACTATGGTGCTATTTTAACTGCTGTACTGGTGATAAATGAAATACTAAGTTACCAAAAAAAAAAAAAAGAATAAACTAAGAAACGAGGAAAATCCATAAATTAATTATGGGGACATGATTTTTCACACACTTTTGTTTTGGGTAAGTGAAGTTACCAGTGGAAAGAACGCCAGGAACACGATTAAGTTTGGGCATGTCAGTGGGAATAGATTGAACCAACCATGCTTTGCATTTCGATGACTCATCACCTGTTGTAATAATTGGTGTTGTTGTAAGAAAAAAGAAGAGAAAAGTGATAATGTGTCTCATTTTTCCTTCCCTTAATCTTTCTATGTATTTAAGCATTATATATAAGGCTCCAATTTTTCAAATCCCGATGTTGGTTGACTTTTTTCGTTTTACCCTTAGCTTGTGTTATATAACTTGGCGCTAAAATTATTGTCCCACCCGGCTGTCGGCAGGTTAACTCCGTACTGAAGATTCAATTCACAAAGCTGAGTTTTTAGTTAAAATTGTGCATTCTCTATTGGAGTGTGGTTTATTTTTATCCTTCAAATAACTTTAAGCATTTTTAGGACCCGTTTGGCCACAAGAATTATTCACTTTTTTCTGATTATTTTTTTCACTTTTTTCAAAAATTAGTATTTGATCATGAAAATTCCAAATACAACTTGAAGTTGTATTTGGAATTTGAAAAACAAGAAAAACTTGTTCACTTTTTTCACAACCAAAACAAGTATATTTCAACAAAACAAAAAATGTTATTTGCAAAAACTATGGCCAAACACAAATCCAACTCCAACTCCAAAATCTCAAAAAAAAAGTGAAAAAGTTTTTGGTTTCTATGGCCAAAGGTCTACTTAGTCCCTTAATAGAAATCCACTACAAACCAAACTCAGTAGGTTTTTTATTTTCTCGATATTGAAACAAAAAAAATCGACCGAGCTCAATCGATTTTATTTTAAAAATAATTGGGATCACCCCAACTGCATGGGTTGGTTCGAAAGTCGGTCGGATTTTATTTCAGTCAGTTTTATTTTGCTTTTAGTTAGTCACTTTAGTTTTTAAGTCCATTATATTAGTTGAATCAAAGGTACTCCACTTTAGAGAACTTAAGAGACTAAAAATGCTTAAGGTTAAGGTTATATATTTGAAGGACTAAAATAAACCTACCCTCCTAATAAGGAATAATTTTAACTAAAAACTCTCACAAAGCTACCCCCCACCCCGTTTTATGTAAAGGTATTATTATTTGGGGAGTCAAAACTGTTCAAAGCTTTTAAATATGTAAAATTTATTTTAAAATATTTAAAAAATCTATACTCAAATTTATAGCCAAAATTATGTGTTTTGAACTTCATACTCCCGACCGCTTCATACAAATTGAATCCAAGGAGCAATTTTATGTTGTGTTGAGTATTTGGTTAGACTGACCGTCTTACTACGTCTTTACGAAATCTATACTTCAATTAGTGATTTGACCTCTTGACTACTGCTCTTGTATCCTCTGGTTTTGTTTAAAGTTACGTGGATTATTTTTTACTAGTTTCTGGACACATGCGTTGCACATGTATCCCATGTTAATCAGTATAAATATTTTAAATTGGTATAACTAATATCATCTAATTGTCTTTTGATTAAAATTACTATAATTTTTTCTTATTCGTGACGTCTATATATATATATATATATCATCCAAACTACCATGTTAGGAGAACCAAGACCAAAGATATTAATATGAGTAGCGAAGAAAAAGGCCGCACAAAAGCAACATAGAAAGCAACACGAAGAAGACATCTGAAAAAATCTTAAAGATCGTATATACATGTACCAGAAGAATCACAAAGATATACTATCGTACCATACAAGAAAAGCACTCATGAATAATGGTGAGGAAAAACTCTTCGAAGTATCTCATGAGACAATTCTATGGTTTTGCTCTTCTCTGAGAAACCAAGGACCACCTGGTTCATCATCAATGACTCGCCTAGATCCAATATTATAAGACTCGAGGATTAGCAATTACTCATCCACTTGATTGACTAATTAATTAGATTAAGTTTTCTAAATTATCTTTCTATGTTGACATCATTTGTTGTTACATCATGATGAGCCCTTCACTAGAAAAAATTTCTATTAGATGCATCAAACTTTACAATCTCATCTCATGCTATAATGTTATGTTGATATTTTCATCTTCTTTAAGCCTAATCCGCGAAATGGATTAAATAAAATAAAAAAGTGGCACAAAGTTCTCAAGAGAGGAGTAAGGGCTCTAAACATAGATTTCTTACCACTCTTTGATGGCCCCAATTAGCTCAACATGCTATTAGTTGTCGGAACATCCATTCTGTAGGAATTTGAGATCTAAAAACTTTTATATTGTAAAAACGCCTTTCAATTTACTTATCTACTCTTTCTTCATTTGCAACTTTTCTTTTTCTTCTTCCTGAACGTTCACAGCACCAATACTGAGCTGAGAAGGTTGATCGTCATTTAAGAATGAGCTCTTTTCATGGTTTTGGTGTAAAAGGAACCAAAGTTTCAAAGTTGAACCACATTTTCAACATACCAACAAAACCAAAAACAAAAAGGAAAAAACCCAAAATCTTGGATTATTAAGCAAAAGTTTGAGATAGTGAATTTGATATCTGAGATTGTACTGCTATGTAACATTGCTGCTTCTTCTTGTTGGTCTTTGATATTGCCATTTTCAAGATGGCCCTTCACTTCAAGAAGCACGAAAACACTATAAAGAAGTTTCTTTCTTGTGAATTCTTGGTTTATTTAGAGCAAGAGTTTCTTACAAAGTTTTGTGAGAAAAATGGAAGAAAATAAGGGTGGAAAGGACAGCGGAATATGAAATACCATGATCATTTGATCTTCCATTTACTTGAATGTATTTTCTCATTAATTTATTGAATATGCTGAAGGAATGCGTTTCCTCATTAATAGAGGTATTCCATTAGACACTTTCTGGTAGTGATTACTATTATTTATTATGCCCAATTTTCTTACGTTTCTATACCATTATTCAGATGAATGTGGGATATACTAAATCATTGAATGCAATTTAACTCAATTTTTTTACCTTTTAAGAGTTACGATCATGGATGAAGTATTTGGAAAAGGAAACGGCCCTTAGTCATTATTAATATGACTGAACAATATTTAGTATAAATGTTTTGGTATAATATTAAATTAAATATTACTATTTAATATACAATCAGATGTTTCATTAATTATATTTTTATTTAGTGCAAGGGCAAAATTGTAATCTAACTTTGAAAATAAGAGCTTCCCACTTTTAGTGGTCTTTGGCATGTGTTGATGATTTGCTCATTATTGGAGATGATGATGTCTTGATTCAGGAAATTAAAAATAGCTTTAATGCAATTTCAAAGTTAAGGGTTTGCGAGAATTTTAAGAATTTTCTAGGCATAAAATTTGACAGAGGTAGTGAAGGGATTTTGATGCATGAAAGGTTGCTCTTGAGCTTATTTCTGATGTGGGGAAGCAGGTCCTAGATAGGTTGAGGTATCTATAGAGCTCAATCAAAAGCGAACAATTTTAGAATTCGATGCACGTGTTGGTACTAGAGATGATTTCCCACTGGCTGATCTTGGAGAGTACCAAATACTAATTACAGATTGTAATACTTAACTGTTACTATTGCGCAATGTTGAGTTATGCACTCTCCAAAGATGTCACGTATGAAAATTGCAACAAGACTAGTGAGGTATCTCAAACAGGCTTTGAGCCTTGGGATTCTTATGTCAACTGGCAGATCTTCCAACTTACAGCACTATATTTTGTGATGCTGATTGGGCCTGTCACATGATATTTTGTTAACTATGGTAATCCTTTGATTTCCTGAAAATCCAAAAGCAGTTTACCATCACTAGAAGCTTTGCAAAGGCAGGGTATAGAAGCTTAGCTACCATTGTGGTTGCGATTGTTGGTTTGTTTAAGGAGTTAGATAATGTTGCAATCCTGCTTCCTCTTCCGATGCATTGTGACAACAAATCAACCATTCAAATTGATGTAAAGATTTCTTTTTCGATTCATCCCTGGCCTCATTCAAGAATTGTTTTTGATCGAACCCTGTACATCTTCGTGCTCCCTGGGTGCAGGAAAAAAGGTGAGCTATGCACCTCCTCCAAGATATCATGGCACAGGTCACTGTCCTGAAATATTGTGTTCCATGAACATACAGACATATTGACATTGATTGTCACTTTATCCGAACGAAGATGCAACAATATTTGGTCCACATTCTGCATTTGGCTTCCCCTGAGCAGCAAGTTGACATCTTGACTATGGCCTCACTAGCGTTCAACACTGCTATTTGTTGTCCAAGCTAGAAATGCAAAACCTCTTCATATCTCCTAGCTTTGGGTGGGTGGGGGTCTAAAGGAGTTAAATGTATGCAGAGCTATCCCATAACCATCATAGTTAGTAAACTCAAGCATAGTTAGCTAAGTGGTTAGAAGTTAGTCAGACTAATTAATAGTTGTAAATTGAAATAGCTAGCTGATTTAGTTAGTTAAAAATGGAGTAGCCGGATGCATATATACTTATAAATGCTCTCATTGTATAATCAAGTGAAACATTACAGAAGATTCCATTTATGCAAATTTCTCTTCACAATTTC
Organism: Lycium ferocissimum; assembly: GCF_029784015.1. Lineage (NCBI taxonomy): Eukaryota > Viridiplantae > Streptophyta > Magnoliopsida > Solanales > Solanaceae > Lycium > Lycium ferocissimum. The sequence goes on from NC_081350.1 coordinate 21,573,672, forward strand.
TTTCTTCTCCTCTTTGTTCTTCATCTTTGTTATTCGTATATGTGATAATCCACAAATGCATGATGAGATTGGTGAAACTATTTGTTTTTGAACTGGCTGTTAGCAAGCAAGAGCTTGAGCTCTAGTGAATATAAATACCCCACCGCCTCCAACAGCGCGGCCTAAAAGCATATTCTTATCCAAATAAGAAAGGTAATAGAGGCCCCCCACAGACTGCCTGCACATGACCCTTCTTCACATGAATATAATAGACCACTAGTAAGAAAATCAATTGTGATTATGGTTACATCACGTTATACCTCTCTGGACGACTGGTCACTGGAACTTGAGCTTTGAAAGTCCGAATAAACTGCAGTATCTGCAACCAAGAAAATCATTTGGCAATATTTCCGCAGCTTTAGATAGCCATATAATGCTGATAGCAATCCATCAGGTCATATATTTTCATGAAATAGAGATATGTAGTCTTCCTGTCGCAAAAGCTTGCTCCATGTGCAATTATTGCCTTTAATGATGTACATATATAATTTAGGAAGAATAAACTTGTTTTGATCTACTAGATCAAGAACTAGGTCTCTTTTGTTTTATCGCTCTAACTGTACCTGGACCCGCTCTACATCAGGGAGGAGGCACTCAAGTTGATTCTAATTTCTATGCACCTATTGAGTAAATAGATGGAAAATTAAAGAATACACCATGGCACAAGTACCTGTAAACTTAAAAATGACCTGGGCAGGAATGCTGGAGCTATTACAGCTTGCAGATCATCACTGATGTTAATATTTTGAAGACTTATCTGCACATAAAATGTTGCATGCATAATACTAAAGAAAATATTGAAAGTAGGTACCGGGCTTCCAACAATGAGAACATCAATATTCAAGTTATCAGTAGTGATGTCTGTAATCAAGCATGACTTCCTATTTTATTTGTTATCAGTAGGTGACGTCTGTAACCAAGCTCCTACAGACGTCACCTACTGATTTTTAAAATCAGAAAGAGGCAAATAATACTTGCAAAGAAACAGGAAAGAGTTCAATATTCATCATCCATGTAGAATTTTCAAAAAGAAAATTTATTTTTCCAATCTGAAAGCATCAGAAACTAATAGGGAGAACCAAGCACAATACAGGACAGATATGCAACAAAGCCGCTAATGTCTATTAGCTAGACATGGCCTGCAAAGTAGGGACTCCCGAAACACTACTTCAGAAGGACATGACATGGACTTCTAGTCTAGCACCAGAACCAATAGATAGTAAATTTTAAGAAGGATGAGGACATATCCATAAAAATCCAAGAAAAATATTATACTTGATTAGTGATAAAAATATTATACTTGATTAGTAATCGGAAAAATTACCTCCTCAAACTTGAGGTAGATGTTACGAGCAGAAACACAAGAAAATTTGGCAGAAACTATCAGTGTAGCACCTTCATTCTCCTGGAGGATATAAGCAGATCACTGTCAAATCATATGAATTAAACATGTCTTCTCCTTTTCCTTCTTAGTATCATAGTATGTAATCTAACCTTTCCTCTCTCTCTGTTACTTCTTTTCAACCTCTCATTCTTCTAGTGTATATGAAAGCTCATAAGTTGAACAGTTTTACAAATTATCACAATGATAAAACGATAAGCAAGAAGGGAAAATACATGACATTATTCCAGAATGGGCCAAGACATTGTATATATTGAGTATCATTAAGCTACCTGTACATCCCAGGAGAGTAACATAGGCAATGGCATTCACATGTATTCGTTTGGAGGATTTCTTACAAACTTTGGTATCAACCAGAACTTTGATTGTTTTAAAGGTTAGAAATGCGATACTTTGAAGCTTAATTCAGGTATGATTTCAATACTTCAGAAGTGAAAGTACTGATAGGAAATCAAAGGCACTCTTCTCTTCTATGAGATACAATTGTCCATGCAGATTGGATTTCGTGAAATCCTAAAGTTGCACTTGATAAATAAGATAACTAGTTAGAGAATAAGCAGAACAGAAAGGAAAAAGAGGGGGATCAGGTTATGCTTTACCCATGCACTAGTTTTCTACTTTTCTATGGATACATGCAGAGGAAGAAACCACACTTAACAAGCAGCGGAGGTCATTTCTAAGCTAAGTGGACTGGTAATATACAGGAGTAGAGATAGAAGATACTTGGCATCCAAATCTTATTGGATTCTAAGAACGTCAGGCACATGCTTTCTTTCCAGTTTACTAAAGGCGTGGACTGATTCTGGACTTATCAGCCAACTAGAAATGTTCTATTATGTATGCAAAATATATCTGCATATTGAGGGCCATTGTATTTTGGTACTGCTACAGCTGCCAAGAGGACATCAAAGAGTATCCCCAAAAGGTTAAACTTAGACATTACCTACTAAGTGTAAGCTAAAATAGTGGTTGAGGAGCTGAAGTAAATCCTTGTAAACCAAAGTTCGAATTCTAGCAGAGGCAACGCTAGGTGAATTTTTCCTATTTGCCCAATCCTTGCCAGGAAGAATTAACCAACTTGTTCTAGTAAGAGATAGTAGATATCTGGTGGATTGGTAGATGCGCGCAAACTAACCCAGATATGTGTGTGTGTGTCTGTACAAACTAAAAATATATTATAAAGCGAAATGCTTACACAAATTAATTGAAAAATGAATAAATTTTTCGCTTTCCTTTTGAAGTATTTCTTCTTCAAGAATCCATGAGCATGTAACTACTTTCCATCTAAATTTTTATTCAGAAACTTCAAAGAACTAAGAAAGCAGCATCCATTTCATCGTGGAAGTTTTGGGGAAAAACTACGAAAACCCATTCATATGGCTTGTGATCTGTGGACTAATAGTGCCCTACACTCTAACCTTCTTGTTGGCTATTGAAGTAGCAAATATCAACTTTAAATTTCACACTTCTTAGAATCAGCAATTTGGAAGATGCCATATTCTGACATTCCTTAAGACTGTTTAGAATCTACAAAGCTCCACCTTCTCCTCGTTGAAATAAATGGGAAGCAGCTAAGTAGATGAGCCTTCTGGCACTTTAAGTCATCCCATCGTACTATTGTTTTCAAATATCCTTCCAATCTTCCAGGCTTCAGCGAGGACCGCATAGCTAGTTGTTTTACGCTCATAGAGTTGAGGTTTATAATAATTAATGATGTTGTCAGATGCTACAAAGAGAATTTCTCATAAAAAAAAAAAAATGCTACAACAAGAAGCACAATGCATAACTCCGAACTCGTGCATCAGGCTTTTGCAGGTATAACTATCCTGAAGGACCTGAACAATTACTGTAGAACCACCTCTTAAGCCTCTCTAATGTACATCCTTATAGGGTATCAAGAAAAGGGAGGGTGTAAGGAGTAGCGAAGAGCTGGACAAATTAGCACAGGGGCTGAGTAAATATTGAGTTAAGATCAGTTTTACTATACTGAAGTTTCCATTTGAAAAGCTATGTCAAAAGTGTCTATCTATTAACAATATATGTCAATCAATTATGCCTCAATCCCACACAAAGTAGGATTATATCTATTTATAATCCTAAAGTAAAAATAGCTTAAGAGAAAGCAATTAAAAAAGATTACACCAGCAAGCAAGTAATGGGGTAGGAAGGCATTGTTGCACCTCTAATAAGCGTGGAACACTCCATTTGATTACATTGCGTACCAACCCTCCACCGGATTCATTTTGGCACTCAAATTTCTGGAAAATTTGACCCACCTATACATAGCTCAGAAAGATCGGTTCAGCTGAGTATGCATGTAACTAGTCAATGAAATTATAGGAGTTCATAAATCTCGCATGAACTGCAGTTTGAGGAAATTTAGACTTGTCATTGAAAAGAAAATAGAGCATTTGTCTCTTTGTTTCTTGTTCATTTTGTTATTGTATTAGATGGTAGTGGCACAGAAGTAAAAAAAAAAAAAAACTAAGCATAATTGATTTTAAAGATGCATGAATAGAGATAGTCAAAAGAAGTTTGAGGAAATAAAGCTGCTTTTTTCTTATCGACGAACATAAGATCTTTGCATTGAAAAGATAGACCAAATTACTGGTTATAAAGTTTGTTTGCAATACGTGGTCACCTTACACGTATTTGTTAGTTAACTTACTACTGCATTGGAAGTTGATTATTTATTTAGCATACACCAAAATAAACCTGAAGGAACGGAAGCCTAGCAGCAGACTCAAAAAGAACAACCACATCTGGTGCAGATGTATACTGCAACCGCCATGTTCCGTCCAACTTACTCAAGTCAATTTCCTTGCCAGCATCGAAACCTTCAACCACTACCTGATCATATCTCAACTAGTCAATACATTAGGATAAAGTGGAACTTCATCTTAAGCACAAGTAGCAGACCATAGCCTCCTCAATGGTGGATCGTTGATCAGCAGTTGTCACTAGGCCTCGTTGAGTATCTTGGATGATATTAAGCAGGTCGTATTTTCGGCTTTCCAGATCTTTCTCAGCATCCTGAGCAAGTCCAAATTGAATGTAAGAAGAAGTGCTGTGAACAACCCAAGGCAGTATCTTAAAACTGTTTCCGTGTTAAAAATAAAGAATATAGAACAGTAGTTGTTCAACACATACTCTTGCCACAGTCATAGAGGTAGATGACATGGAGGTAGCCAAACAAGTAACTCTTCCATGGTTGTGTACTCCTCTTATGGTGTTTGAAAAGGAGACAATCGGTCTCACGCATAGGGCGGAACTGATACCTGCTGGCAAGTAGGAATAGTAGCATTTAGATCCATATCACTTATTGTGCTGAATAAACCTACAATATTACAAGGGAAAGGCTTATATGTGCAGGGGGATGATGCCTAAATCACCAATTGGAATTTGTTTAGGGAGATTCTTTTATGTAATCAATTGTTGTCTATCTTTATAGTAATGGAGACCATGCTACTGTCAATCACCAACCAGTGAGTTCACAAAACTGCTTCACATGCCACTAAAATTAGTATGTTTCTACCAAGAATCATTTACAAAAGGAGTATAGGCTTTTATGTCTATTGTTTAGTCCCACAAACATTGCTAAACGAATAAACGCAGTAAGATTCAATTATATCGAAATGATTTGCAAATGTGATTATGCCCTCCCAAGAATCAAACTTGTACGGAAAGTTCACTCCAAAGAGCTTTTTCAACAAGGATTTCAGAATGACCTTTAAATTGTTTGGACTGAACTTCTTTGAGTTTCTTGGAATTCACCACCAGTTTATAGTAGTGGAAAAAAAGTGAATTCATCTAGAAGCATAAAAAATTATATACATTGAGCTTTTATAATAAAGGCAACCACGACAAACTATTGATCTCAGACAAAACAACAAGAACATAAATCCATTTTTTGTGCTTTAACTCATTTAGGGGTCGTTTGTAGGGTGTATTAGATAGAATGATGCTGGTACTAAAATTTAGTACAATGTTTGGTTGCAATTCTAAGTCTGGTACAATTAATAACAATATTACTTATACACCCTATTGAGTAACCATGGCATTAACAATACCAGTTCCTATTCTAATACACTTATTCAGTACCATTTAGAATTATGCAATGCATGTTATTTAATACAACAAATCAAACAATCGATAAAAAATAATGCCAGCGTAACTAATCCAACATTACTAATACACCATATTCAGTACTATTCTTATACAGCCTACCAAATGACCCCTTAGTGTTAATATACAACAGCATATCTGACATTATGGTCAGATATGACATGACAGGTAGAAGTAAATTAAATTTTTTACAATTTTCATTAAAAGCATTTGACACTGCCTTTTTTTGCTTCTTCTGAGCAAGGGGTAAGGACATTTTCCAAACTGAAATTTTATCAGAGCTACTACTGTACTTCAACAGAGAATCTAGATACATATACTTGAATCTTGAAAATGGAAGAGAGCAATAAGCAAGTTTGTAATAAAGTATACCAAATAATGAAAAGAAAATTAAAGTTACCTGAAATCATTGGGTAGCTATTAAAATCTCAAATGAGGCATGAAGGCTCAAAGTAGAATCAAACTGAGCAAGCTACAGTGTCAGCATAGCAACAAACAAAATTAATGGAAAAGAAAATCTCACAAAAGAAAATACGTACCAAGAAAGCTGATAATGATATTATTCTCAGAATGCTTAATTAATTTAGAACTAAAATAGAGACAAAGAAGAGGCTGGAAATACTGAAATATGCTGGCCTCATCTAAAATGTGCAATTATAATTATGCCCCTCCATATTTGTGTCTAGTGACTTGGTAGGTATCCTTTTCTATTCCATACTTCCTACCTCCCCGTTTAATACTAATATTTCAATTAATTTGAGAAATAGTGCCTTAGTGACAGGGGTATTAATGATACGGTGCAACTGGTTATTTTTAAAGGAATTATACTACACTATTTTTTTATTGAACTTTTCAAAACGATCTCAATCATTTTGATTTCTCTTTAGAGTATAGTTCGGTAGAGTTTCAATTAATATTTTAAAAATATTATAAAAGAGTCGCATTGTTATTATAATGTTCGATTTGTGATATAAAATAATGACATGCTTCAATATAATATAAAAGAAAATATAATTTTCATGACCACATGAAACTAATATAGCTCTAAACTACTCATGACAATGAGAAACTGATACAGAATTGACCATACTCTTTTACGTGCACGGCTTATAATGTCACAACTAGAGAAAGATCATGAGAATCTAATTGTAGAAAATACATCCCACATTACTATTTACTACTATATAGAAAGACAATGTAATGAATCTTGTAGTACTTAATTACATTGTAACTATTTGGTTGGACCAACCAAAATGATTTGCTCTTTCAAATTGCCCTTGGATTTGCTATTTATTACTTTATTTACCAAAGTATATTTCAATAAATCAAGATATTTTCGAATCCATTTTTATAGCATATCTTTTTTATATGTTTTATTTTTGCCCCTACTTTATTTCATTTATACTTTTTGCCCCTACTTTATTTCATTTTTACTTAGGTTGACACAATCAATTTGGTACATATAATCAACTTTTAGCCCTTTAAAATGCTAAAAAGTTGTGAATAGTGATGATGTCATCTAATAAAAATAATTGTGCACAAAGACAATCTAAAATAGTGATCATAATGACTTTGAAGAACTCATTGGTACTGGAAGGGTACTCTGTTGATCAAATTTTCTTTAGTAATTCTTAAATTATCAGTAAATTTCTTTTGAACTTATTTTTAGTAAAAAAAGAAAAAAAAAATTGAAAATATAAAGTTACATTCTCTTGATTTTATTTAAAGATTAAACACAATTATGCAATAGAAAATAAAATATAAAACTTTTTAACAATTAATAGATTAAAATATAGAAAAATCAAAGAAAACGAACCTTTAAATTTTATTCAATTTTCTTCATTAAGTGGGATAGAAAAAAGAGGAAAAGATGCTTACCAAGTGATCAACTCCTCAATCCCATAATTATTAAATATTGATAATCGCATCCTTCTTTTCTTGCAAATAATTTAATTTGTCAGAAATCATGTAATTCTTAATTGATTGAGTAAGGGAATTCTCTTTTAAAAATAAAGAATCAATGAGTTAATGACAAACTAAATTAATTCTCAAACTTTTTTTCAATGAATTCAATTTTTTTCTTTAAATTTCATCTAAACCTAGACTTTAATCACCATTTTTATTTTTGCATAAACCATTGTCACATGAAATTATGAGTAGTTAATCAATAAATACCAAAACATGCTATTCCAAACTAGAAATTATATGCTCACAAAGTCTTAAAATATCAAAATGTCCTTTCAATTTATGATTATAGCCGGTTTGAAATCATTTTGCATACTTTAAATTATGTTACTAAACATCAAGTTATCTCTGTCTCTTTGATATTTGTTTATCCCTAGCAAACTTGCTTTGGTATAACAATTGTTTTAGTAAATTATCTAATTGTCTGATCAAAACACTTAACTAATGAATAATACATGATTAAGAAGCGACCATCTTAAAAAATTTGTGCCTAAGAAACGTACACAAATTATCATTTTTCAATTAAAACCATTATCAAGAGCATATTATCTTGAACTTGAGCCCGGACTTCACTGAACTAGTTTATACTATATATAAGCATGAGTTTGGAGGTGGTTTCGTCATCCACCTCCAACTCATGTAAAAAAAAAGTGAACTCCATATTAAAAAATTAAGCAATATTCATGTAATTCTCAAAGTATCTCCCATTAAGTCAATAATGGTGATTAAATTTTCAAAAGTAATTCTGAATATATTATTATCAAGCTTCATTTTTTAAAAGTTACTATTACAACTGATTGCATTTTGTAGTTCCACAGGTGATATTTTTACCTTACCAACTGTAATTCTATAATCAAATTAATTGAATATTGTTACAATTGATAAAATGAATTACTCGGATGTTTATTGTAGTACTGTTTAATATCCTAAAAAGAAACTAAAATGGGTATTACATTCTCAAAAGGCATTTTCCAATGTCTTAGGTTTCTAATTATATACGGAGCACCATAATAGCCAAAATAATTTATTAGCACATACTTATGATAGGTTAAGTAAAAAAAAAAAAGGATAGAAATCTTATGCCTCATCTATGCCCATGTTATATGACACAATATACATAATCACCATATGTATAAAAAGTTTCACATTTTATCCTAGGGGAATGGTAGTTCAAATGACGTTTCCGTATTTAGAAGTAGTTAAAAATGCAATAAGTTTTGAAATTCTGGTTCAAATTTGATTAACGCGTAGTTTAAAAAGTGTCTATTAGCCTTTTTCTTAAATAAAGTCATATAAACTGAAACAAAGAAATAACATCATGGCACAAATTATTGAAAGAAATAACATCACGGCACAAATTATTGAACCTGTGCTCCCAAAATTTCTATATTTACATACGTGACTTTCAAGAAATGTTGTAGAATATATCAATTCTTTTTATAATTGCATAAAAATAAAATTATAAATATATGTTGAATAAAATTATAAATATATGTTGGGCTCATGCCGGCTCTGGTATCTAGTGTATATAGAGTTTATCGACGAATCTCTATCTTTTTTAATTTTTTTTCAATGTAACAAGTGAAAAAGGTTGAAATAAACTGCACCAAAACTTACATTTTCGGTTATTGTGAGTTGTGACTACTTGGTTACCAAAATGATAGTGTTGTGATATTACTTTACTATATGTAATAAGGGAGAATTAAAAAAAAAATGTTCTTTGTTGCAGTTAGGCTGCTCCACGTGGCTTTGCTTTGTCCTAAATTTCATTTTTGCACTCATTCGTTCCTTATGATCATTTACCCTTGGGCCTTGTAATTGGACTATTTGACATTATATATTCTCCCTCCGCCTCATAATAAGTGTCATCTTAGCAAAAAACACGTATATTTTACTATATGTAATAAGGGAGAATAAAAAAAAAAAATTGTTGTCCTCACAATGTTCTTTGTTGCAGTTAGGCTGCTCCACGTGGCTTTGCTTTTTCTAAATTTCATTTTTGCACTCATTCGTTCCTTATGATCATTTACCCTTGGGCCTTGTAATTGGACTATTTGACATTATATATTCTCCCTCCGCCTCATAATAAGTGTCATCTTAGCCAAAAACACGTATATTTTACTATATGTAATAAGGGAGAATAAAAAAAAAATTGTTGTCCTCACAATGTTCTTTGTTGCAGTTAGGCTGCTCCACGTGGCTTTGCTTTTTCCTAAATTTCATTTTTGCACTCATTCGTTCCTTATGATCATTTACCCTTGGGCCTTGTAATTGGACAATTTGACATTATATATTCTCCCTTCGTCTCATAATAAGTGTCATCTTAGCCAAAAACACGTATACTAAGAAACCAATAATGTAATGTGAAGTTTACCAAATTACCCCTATATGATAAAAACAAATTACTTTTTTTTTTTTGGTCGAAGTAACAATTTTCATTTCAACTAGTGAACAAGTGTATGTACAGACTAACTCATGGGACTATAGAATCAGTACTCTCAAGTATAAACCAAATTCAACAAATTCCTATAAGGCAACCCATTGCTTAGCTATCAGCAGTCTAGCCATGGCCCTTTGCAGGAAGATCCATGGCTATACCTCATCATGTAGCAGCATGGGAGCCTTTTAACATGAAAAACTATTGAGAGCTTCTAGTATATATAATAAGGGGCAATTTTATGATTTTTGTAGTCCTTAGTTACATGGAAGATTTAACTTATGGTGACAAATAAGTCTACTAATTAGAAATGGTGACAAGTTTGATCAGCCAAGGCCAAACTTGTCTTAAAAATATGATTAAGTTAAATGGGACTGAATTATAATTTTTAAAACTTCTTAATCTTTTACAAAACATAAAAAGACCCCAATATAATCCCAAAAACCCCACCAGCCCCCTTCTCCTCCCCCCACCACTCCCCCCCGCCCCGCCCCGCCCCCCAACCCCAATTTTTTTTTTATAAAAAAAGTTTTAAATTTTTTTATTTATCACTAGCCCCCCTGCTCCCACCCCTCCTCCTCCCTTCCCCAACCCCTCCCACGCCCCCACCCCCAACATCAATTTTTTTTTTAAAAAAAAAAAAGTTTTAAATTTTTTTATTTGCTTTTTCACCAGCTCCCTGCTCCCACCCCTCCTCCGCCCCCCACCCCACCCCAAAATTTTTTTTTTAAAAAAAAGTTTTAAATTTTTTTATTTGCTTTTTCACCAGCCCCCTCCCTCGACCTCCTCCCACCCCCCGCCCCACCCCTCCCCCCAAATGATTTTTTTTAAAAAAAGTTTTGATTTCTTTATTTATTTTTTCACCCCCCCCCCCTCCTCCTCCTCCCAACCCTCCCCCAGCCCCCACAATTTTTTTTAATAGCCCCCACTCCGCCTCCTCCCAACCCTCACCCCCTCCCCAACCCCCGCCCCAAAATTATTTTTTCAAAAATAGTTAGAAAAGTTTTTCTTTTTGTTTTTTTGCATCCACCACCCTCCCAAAAAAATTATTTTAAAATAAGAAGTTTTGCAAAGTTTTTGTTTTTGTTTTTTTGCACCACCCTCTCCCCCCCCCAACCCAACACCCAAAAAATATTTTTTTTTGAAAAGAAGTTTTTGAAATTTTTTTTGGTTTCTTACTTCCCCCACCCACCCCAAAAAAAGAATTGTTTTTAAAAAAAAGGTTTTGAAAAGTTTTTATTTTTGGTTTTTTGCACACCTCACCCACTCCAAAAAAAAAAAATCTTGAAAAGAAGTTTTAAATTTTTTTTTTTTGGGGTTTAGGAAAAGTTTGGATAAAATCCAAGTTGTTGTTGTGTGTTTGTAGTGAAATAGATGGTTTTTCTGTTGTTGTCCCGGTATGGTTCAGGGTTTAGGAAAATATATCCAACAGATAGTTTTTTGTTCTTGTCCTGGTATTTATCTGGTTCTGTTTATAGAAGATAACTAACAGATTTGTAGTTGTTGCAACAAGTTCTACACTTTTTGCAACAAGTAGACAATCTGTTGGACTCACTAATCTGTTGGACATAGCTTCAGTTATTTGCTTCTGTTTGTAGAAGATATCCAACAAATTTATAGTTGTTGCAACAAGCTCTACACTTGTTGTAACAAGTAGACAATCTGTTGCAACAACTACAAATCTGTTGGACATAACTTCAGTTATTTGGTTATGTTTGTAGAAGATATCCTACAGATTTGTAATTATTGCAAAAAGTTCTACACTTGTTGCAACAAGTAGACAATCTGTTGTAACAACTACAAATCTGTTGGACATAGCTTCGGTTATTTGGTTCTGTTTGTAGAAGATATCCAACAGATTTGTAGTTGTTGCAACAAGTGTAGTGCAACAAGTTCTACACTTGTTGCAACAAGTAGACAACCTATTTATGAATCAACAAATGTTGAGGAAAGATATAGTCAAATTGACAGCCAAATTAACAATCAATCCTCAGGAAGAGAGCAGTAGATACAAATGAAGAAAGTGAAGAAGAACTAGAAGATAAAGAAACTAATGATGGAAACGAAGGAGATGGAGTAGATCAAGGAAATCTGCTACACCCCAGAAGGCAGTTGCTGAACAAATTATTACTTAAGTTGTGGTATTTGGAGCCAAGGTGTCTATTGAACAATTTCTGTTTATGAACTTATTTATTTTGCTTACTAATTGTTGCAACAGATGCATACAGTTGTTGAAGATGTTGCAACAAGTTACTAATTTATTTCAAGAAGTTACTAATCTGTTTCAATAAGTTACTAATCTTTTTAAACAAGTTGCTTAGTTGTTGCTACAAATTACTCACCTTGTTGGAAAAAATCAAACAATTGCTTAAATTATTGCAAAAACTAAAAAATATGTCATAACAGATGAGTTAATTGTTGCAACAGATTATACATTTGTTGAAGAAGTTGCAACAAGTTACTAATCTGTTTCAACAGATGGATCAGATGTTTAAGCAAGTTGCGTAGTTGTTGCAACAGATTAATTACCTTGTTTGAATTATTGTAACAACTTACTCACATGTTGCAGCAGGTATCTCATATGTTGCAACAACTTACTCATATGTTGCCGCAGGTATCTCATATGTTGCAACAACTCCTCCATTGTTGCAACATATTCACGATATTGATTACATTGAACTCCTTTGTTTATACTGAATAACATTGAATTCATTTTTTTATCACTAAATATGGTCGAATTAAGTACTTCACATCAAATCACTCTAATGATCACTCGATTTAGGAAGAATACACTTAGGACTACCCATCTAATCCATGAAATTACTATCTAATCCATTAAGGATGTTAGTAGATATATATATATATATATATATATATATATATATATTCATCAATAAATACCTTTTATTTCCTTTGTTTAACACTAAATATGGGTGAATCAAGTAGTTTACATCAAATCACTCTAATGATCACTCGATTTATTGCATACTGACTTAGTAGATCATCTCTCTTGATTCAAAATACATCAAATTGATTAAGTATTATACACTGATCATTAAATATCTTTGATTTCCTTTGTTTATCACTAAATATGGGTGAATCAAGTAGTTCACATCAATTCACTTTAATGACCACTCGATTTAGTGCATACTGACTTAGTAAATCATCTTTCCTGACTCAAAATACATCAAATTGATTAAGTATTATACATTGATCACTACATATCATTGATTTCCTTTGTTTATCACTAAATATCATTGATTCCCTTTGTTCATCAATAAATATGGGTGAATCAAGTAGTATCTATTGCAACAACTGTAATATTTGTTGCAGCGAGTGTAATATCTGTTGGAGCGAGTGTAGTATCTATTGCAGCAAGTGAGATACCTGTTCCAACAAGATACTAGTTGCTGCAACAAGTCTTGTTACTTGTTGGATAAAACCCAACAAGTTACAGAGCTATTGTAACAGATTCATTACTTGTTGGAAACTGTTCAACAATTTATTAATAAGAATACACACATCTGTGATTTGAACACGATCAACATATCATATAAACCAAGTTCACAAACACCAAGAACATAAATTATCATTACAATATTAAAATGTCATAAAGTTTCAAAAAATAACTATTTTTGTGCCAGTTGTTTTGCATAAGGAGCATTTATTTTCCTCGTTCGCAATGATTCCCCGATTCCACGCCTCCTCTTTGTCCGCCTTCTTCCGGGTTTGCTAGGACCAACATATGAAGGAGGTATCTCTCTCTCTAATTCAAAATTTCTTTTCAAGAATTTTTTTTGGGGTGTGGGTGATGCAGAAAACAAAAAACAAAAAATAAAAACTTTTCAAAACTTTTTTAAACTTTTTTGTTTAAACAATTTTTTTTTAATTTTTTGGGTGGGTGAGTGGAGTAAGAAACCAAAGAAAAAAAAATTACTTTTCAAGATTTTTTTTTTCGGGGGGAGGTTTGGTGGATGGGGTGGGGGTGGTGCAAAAAATAAAAAATAAAAACTTTTCAAAACTTTTTTTTTTAAATAAAATTAAATTTTTTTGGGATGGTAGGGGGTGGTGCAAAAAAAACAAAAAAAAACTTTTCAAAATCTTTTTTTAAAAAACATTTTTTTGTGGGGTTTGGGGTGGGGGTGGGGGGAAGGGCGGGGAGGGTGGATGGGGTGGGGGTGGTGCAAAAAACCAAAAATAAAAAACTTTCAAAACTTTTTTTAAAATAAAATTAATTTTTTTGGGAGGATGGGGGGTGGTGGTGCGCGGGGGGGGGGGGGGGGGGGGGTGGTACAAAAAACAAATGAAAAAAACTTTCCAAACTCTTTTTTAAAAAAACATTTTTTTCGTGGGGGATGGGGGGGGGTAGTGCAAAAAACCAAAAACAAAAACTTTTCAAATTTTTTTTTTTTTAAAATAAAATTAATTTTTTTGGGAGGGTGGGGAGTGGTGAGGCGAGGGGGTGGGTGGTACAAAAAAAACACAATTTTTTTTTCCAAACTCTTTTTTAAAAAAACATTTTTTTTCGTGAGGGGTGGGCGTGGGGGTGGGGGTAAGGGCAGGGGAGGGGTGGATGGGGAGGGGGTGGTGCAAAAAATAAAAAACAAAAACCTTTCAAAACTTTTTTTTTTCAAAATAAAATTAATTTTTTGTGGGAGGGTGGGGAGTGGTGGGGCGGGGGGTGGGTGGTACAAAAAACAAACAAAAAAAACTTTTCAAAATCTTTTTTTAAAAAATATTTTTTTCGTGGGGGGGTGGGGGTGGGGTGCAAGGGCGGGGGGAGGGGTTGGGGTGGTGCAAAAAATCAAAAATAAAATCTTTTCAAAACTTTTTTTTTAAATAAAATTAATTTTTTCTGGGAGGAGGGGGGGGGGGTGGTGGGGCAAGGGGTGGGTGGTACAAAAAAAAAAAAAAAAACTTTTCAAAATCTTTTTAAAAAAAAACTTTTTTTTGTAGGGGTGGGGTGGGGTGCTGATAACGTCCAAATTCACTCTTCAAAGAGAAAGTGTACACGGTCGTATGCAATATAATTTACCCAACTATGAGTTGGGGTCGATCTCACAGGGAACAATATACTAGGCGATTAAGAAAGTAAGGAACTTTCACTTACTAAGCTAAAGCCAAACGATAGATAATATTTTGGTTTTTGGAGAAAATTATAACTAATGCGGAAATGTAAACTAACCTAGAAAGCAAGTAAAATGATCAATGGCCACAAGCATGGATAATAGGAGATTACACTCAAGTAAGGATCCAACGTATTTTACAATATTACAACTAAGAACGAGGTTATGTTAATAGATAATGATTTCTAAAATCTCATTGAAAGTTTCTCAACCAAATCAATGAATTTCACTTTAAGCTTTCTCAATTCTTAAAGTGTGATATTAGGCACAATCAATATAATCCCAAGTGACTTTCCTCTCTCGAGCTCAAGTCATTAGATGACGGTTATGCCTCAAATCCTTGTTATCTAATCTTTCCCAAATCGACTTTCCTCTCTCGAGCTCAAATCAAATTAAATGGGCGAGTCCTAGGGTTAGCTAATCTCTTTGGAAACATTCAAGAACGAGATTAATTAAAGAAACAATAACCCACTTCATTAGGAATAAAATCATTCAATACATAAGCAAAACAAGAGTTTCAAACCAAACTTTAATCAAGAATATTTTCATAAACAAGATTCAAGTAATGGAATAGAAAGCTACACACTTAGATAATCAATACATAGCAAGGAAAAGAAGAAATGAGTAAAGGATTAAGAAATTTCTTATCAAGATCTTTAAATCTTCAATCCCCAAGTGTGGGTACAAAAACCTAGCTCTCCAAGCTGGATGAAAATGGCCAAAGATGAAAATGATATGCCCCAAGTCCTCTTTTGTAGCTCCTCAACTTTCCCAAGTCAAAATATGACAAAATAAACACCAAAGTTTCAGTTTTGCAAATCTGTCCGGTTTTTGCAAAACTGTCCAGTTTTGACAGTTTTGCAAAACTGTCCAGTTTGGCCTCTTTTTGACTTTATTTTCACTTGGTTTCTTCCGATCACTTCTAAATCATATAAAACTGAATAGAGCACCAATATTATACAAAAACACCTCTGCGTGCGCAACGTGCATCTCGCATGTTGTGTCGCAAGACAAACATGCGAGACGCGAAGCATGCTCAGCAGCTGCATGTTATGCTCTTGACTTCAGGCTTCCCAGATTTCGGACAAGGTTTGCGTTAACACTGTTGTCTAGCAAGTTCAACATGCGAGTCGCATGTTGATCTCGCAAATTGCGCAACCTTTCATTCTCTATTCTTCGGTGGCCGTCATGCTATGCGGTGGAATTGTGGATCCGCAGACATGACATGCGGCTCGCATGTTGTGCAAAGTGTGTCCTTGGCCTATTTTGCTTCATTTTGCTCCGTTATGCTTTCCGAATATCTTTTCCTACAAAATGACAAAAACACACGAAAAGTAACACCAAAAGTGCTTGAAGAGTTACAAAAGCTTAAGAAATTAGCATCGAATATCTCGTAATTTCACGGCACATCAGGTGCTGGGGGCAGGGAGGGGTGGGGGCCGGGGGGCATGGGGGGCAGGGGGTATTTTATGATTTATATAAGTTGGGTCAAAGTGTTAAAAACAAAACTTGAAGGCAAAATGTAAAAAACAAAGCTTGGGGTCAAAGTGTTAAAAATATAACTTTGGAGCAAGTCAAAACTCCCTAATCACTAATCCAAAGTTTATCGCCCCTACTCAATTAAAAAAACTAGAGTACCCCAACTCAATTTTTAAACTTTTTTGTCACCTTTAATTAAAAGCCCCTAGTTACATCTCAACTATTTAGTTGAGAATCTTGCTAATCAAAAGAGGTGCTCTTCCAAATTTACCCTTGTACTTGCTATTTATTGCATGATATACCAAAGTATGTTCCAAATAAATCAAGACGCTTTCAAACCTTTTTGATAATTACAGGCCCCTTAGTTCAACTTTTTGCAAGTGAATTATGTACCATGGATTTTTTTGTGTCATATATTTAGCCCTATTTTATTCCTTTATTACTTAGGTTGCCACTTTCAATTTGGTAAATATAAAAAAATTAAAGACTCTTTAAAATGCTTAAAAAGTTGTAATAGGTGATGATGTCATCTAAAAGAAATAACCATCCATGCACAAAGACAAAAACTATGTAATACTAATAACTTTGAAGACCTCATTTGGCATTTTGAGAGAAGTCTTTAAATGATATTTTCACTTTATAACTTCTAAGATTGTAATTAAATTTGTCTTGATCTTATCTTTTATTTTGAAAATATAAATTTAGGTATGATATTTTAACATAATTTTGTATAGTGGGGGAAAAAAAAATCAAAATTGATCCTTTAGAAAAATAAAAGCGAGAACAAATACTTTTTTAGGTACGTTGTTGTATTGAGACATGATTTAATTATTTCAATTTAGTTGATCCTAACTTTCTTGGGACTGATAGCAGAGTTATAATATTGTTATCGACATAAAATTTACAAATTAATATTCCACTTAGACTTCAAGAAAAAAAGGGGGAAATGTTATTTTCTCACATGCATTTTTTGAAAGAAAAAAGAAAGTTTAAATTAAGAAAAGTAGCTACTTTTCATATTTTAGATATATATGATTTAATTAGAATTAAGATATACTAACATCAGTATAAAGTGTCAGTTTCCTAAATATAAAATTTTGTCTTATTTGTAAGTACACTAATTTTTCAACAAAAAAATAAATGTAGAATGTATAGTTTGATACTTTTTTCTTGAACCAGATAGTAGTTCATAAAACATGGTTGTTGCTAATCGTGCATATGTAAACCACAAGCCCTTCTAGCATTTTTTTTTTTATAGATTTTGCACTGAAGTATATTACGGTATCAAAACTTTTCAAGAATTATTATATTAAGATATCTGAAATAAAAGAAAAAGAACTTTACATTTTATTCATTTGCTTAATTAAGTTAGGGGTGGAGGAGAATAAAAGGGAAAGGATTGTAACTGTGCCTACTAAGTGGGAAACTCCTTAATCCCATCTTTGCATTTATTTTTAATAACTTTTAACTTTTTAACAATTTTGTAACTTTTGAAGCTTAGTTTTAGTATTTATCTTTTCTAACTCTTAAACCATTTTTAGTTTAGCTAAACATAGACTTTTACGGTGATATGAGATTTTTTTAAGAAAATAAAATAAGAATCTGTGATGAAGAAATAAAAGGATCATTCTATATATCGAATCTTCGCTAAAATAATATACCCTTCGTCCTAATTTAAGTGTTTTTTTTTTTTTTTTTGTGCCCTGTCCTAAAAAGAACGCATCTTTCCATGTTTAATAAGTTTTTCAATTCCAAAACTCTACATGTTAAGTTTAAGACCACAAAATTCAAAAGTTTTATTTTATTTTTTAAATCTCGTGCACAGTCAAACTAAGACACTTAAATAGAAATGGAGAGAGTAAAATTTGTTCTGAACCATTGTGAAGAAAAGCAAAACTAAATGGTCAGCTACTCTTATAGTCAGTTTTTTTTTTTTTTTTAAAGATATTTTGAATACATCCAACTATATTTATTTAACATGTACCAAATTATTTGTTTTTAATTTGCAGTGGTCTTTAATTTTTACCTCTCAAAATGGTGGTCTTTAAATTTTACCCTTCAGGCAGAATTACACCTCACAGGCAGAATTTCTGCCCATGCAAAATTCTGCCGCAAAGTCTGCCTTGCAAAATTCTGCCTAGCGATTTTTTTTTTAATTTTTACCTAAGCTGAGGTTCGAACACACAACCTCGGGGTGTTAGGCGAGGGGTATAAATTAAAGATTACCAATTTGAAGGGCAAAAATTAAAGACCACCCCAAATGAAGGGCAATCCACGCAAAAAAAAAAAAAAGAATTTTTTTGCCTTGATCTTGGGCTCGGGCTCACCATGTGCTTCCCAAGACTAGTTATTTAAAATATAGACGACAGATGGTGCTCTATAAGATGTGACAAATTTCAAATAAGCCTGACCACTAAACTCAAAATAGATCTTTATATTTTGAGCATTTTACTGTCATATGTACATTAATAATTTACTAAAGTTTTTGCATAGATATATTTATACGGCCACACTGACCTGATTGTGGCGCAGACCAGGGGTGGGCATGATACGGTATTTGACACCTCGGTATGATAATTTCGGTTTTCGGTTTTTAAAAATACTATATCATTACCGTATCAAATTAATTCAGTATGGTTCGGTATTTTAAAGTTCGGTTTCAGTATTTTACGGTATGGTAAATCGGTACCATAGTTTGTCCGACTTCGACTTACATATACTCATATCATGGAGAATTATGACTTCTGCTACTTATTAAACGTCTTAATTATGATGTACTAAACACCTTACACATGTAAAAAGATTCAAAAGATTTCGTAAATCTATTACACAATAAAGACATTTAAATTAAGATAAAGTAGTCAAAGTTCCAACGTTTAAACAATTAGTTTTCTAATAATACTAGTTTATATATTTGTTAGTAGTATAATACTAAGACATATGAATTGTATATGTAATTATACACTTATGGTATTCGGTATTTTTTTTATTAATACCGAATACCGTACTTTTTAAAAATGCATACCAAATACCGTACCAAATACCATATTACCGAAACCATGGTATAAAAAATTTCGCTGTCGATAGAGTAATCGATATCTACCATACCATGCCCACGCCTAGTGCAGACCAACTATTTTTTTTTTTACCCTCTTCCAACTATCTTCCGATGATCATTCTGAAGGCGTTGAAGTGGACGTTGACTAAAGACTTTTCTCCCAACTAGACAAGTTGCAGTAGCAAATTCTACCTGCAAGAATTGTCCCTGTTTGGTCCACTCACAATTTAAATATTGATAAAACAAAACTTAATTTAAACATGCAAGGACTATTCTTTCCCAGCAGTTTTCATTGTGGAGAGAGAGAGAGAGAGAGAGAGAGAGACAGCAGAACAAATTTGTACTTATTTATTCATAGAACTAATAAAATGTTCTAAGTATATTTGGATGAACAATATTTTGATTGATTTTAGACTTTAAAGAAATTGCTACATAGTAGTTATTTTGAATTCTTTTGAACTTTTCTTCTTAAACTTTAAGTAAGTCAATATAAAGCTATTTTACCCCCGCTAAATCAAGTTGATCTTTCTCTGTTTTTCTAAAGTAGATGCCTTATTACACCATAATCAATTGTTCCAATTACAAGGTGATGTACACGGGTTGATGTATGTATTTATACGTATGCATGTACATCTCCGTTCCCCTTCATGATCTTATTTATATTTATAATTTACAGTAAATTGATGTTACACGAAGATAATATATAAAAGATTGTTACCAGAATTTATTAAACCATGTTTCGGTTTTGTTGTCCAGTACAGTACTAAAATATACAATTCAATTTGAATGTGGTAATAAAAGAATGAAATAATAAAGAGTTACAAAATGCCGTCTCTATGGAAGACATATTGATCGCAACAAATTAAATTAGAGTTTAATATGTAACTGCTTCCCTTGTAAGCAATAATTCAATCAATCTTATGATAAGAGCATGCACAATTTTGAGCACCAATATCTTCTGCAACACAAGGAGGCTCGGCTCTTCCGTCTTGGTACCACACTTTTCTTTGTTGCACTAGTTCAGTGATGAAATTGTCAAGCATTTCTCGGGTGATGCCTGACATAACAATAACATGTGCCATATCTTTGACGCATGAAAGTTGCCAACGACGGACAAATTCATGGTCACGTGGCCTTTCAAGTACAACTATGATGCTAAGCTCATTTACCATGGCACTTATCCCTACTTGTTGAAGACGATCTTTTAAATATTTGGCATTGTCGATGCACCTTTTAACATCATTCTGAAGGCCAATTTTACCTTTAGCGCTCAAACTATACCATAAGAAAATTGGAGTTAAGCCGTTACGACTACCAGAAATAGTGGCATCGACTGAAGCAATGTACTCCACATTTCTTGAGAGATTGTTGATGTAGCTTTTTCTTGTTATTTGGACACCACAAGGCATAGGACATCCCAAGAACTTATGACCAGAAATTGTGACACTTCCAATTGGTTTCTTGAAACTAATCATCTGTTCAAATTGCATAAAGAATAATTAATTAGAATATCGCTCCGCGGATTACTCAATAGTTTGTTAGGAGTATGAAGCGAAACTCACGTTGTTTATAAAGGGGATCATAAGCCCACATAGTGCTGCATCACAATGGATGTAAAACTTATCATGTGAATAGCCACAATCTTTGAGTGTTTGAAGAATAATATCAACATCGTCAACAGCTCCTTTGAAGGTAGTTCCTACATTTAAAAGGACCATAATTAATTAGAGAAATGTTGTACGAGGACTGAGTACATAAAAGAAAGAAAAAAAAAGAAAAAAGAAAAAGGATAGAGGCTGGAATAAATATATACCAATTGTGACATTTATAATTGCTGGTTTATCCTTATTTTGAAGCAACTTTGCTCTTAAATCTGAGTAATCCATCTCCCCATTTATTGATGTGTTGATCGTTTCCAAATCCATTCTTACATTCTTGCAGCTTTGGGGACCGAGTAGTGAGAGTCTTTTGACGCATATAATATTCCATCAGGAAGTAGCTCTCTCCTGCATAAGTGATATTAAGAAATTTAAGAGCATCGAAACAATAGTATAATTTATTTTATTATACTTTCTTTGTCATAACAACTTCTTAAATCTTTTGATTTGTCAAACTTACCCGTTCAGAATACCATGGAGATTGCCTTCAGTGCCACCATTTGTAACATAACCCCAATATTGATCCTTTTCGATTTCCCATAATTGGGCAAACCAATCCAAAATAGCCATTTCGAAGTCTTTTGAATGGAAATCCACAGTGTTCTGAATGAAAGGATCACCACAATTGTTGAGGTGAAATTGCAAAAGTGGTGCTAAAGTTGCATAGTGTTCATAGCAAATGTTCACTGGATAACCTAATAAGAACAAGAAAAGAGTAAATTTAGTCTCATTGAGTGGGTAATTGGTAGCTAAGAGTGAAGGCAATAAAAATAATACAGTAATAATTACCTAAATGAAAATTGACTCGTTGGGTAAGTGTGTCCAAATAATTAACTAAGATAGCGTCCAAGGAGGGACCATCATTCCTCAAGTCAGGTTCCATCACTGCAAGTTGCAAGTTCTTCCTTGGTCCTGCTGGTGGTGGTGCCACCTTCTGTCTCTTGTAATCGCTATTCGGAAACAAACGGTGTGGCGCTAAACCTCTAGGTGTTATGGCTGATGGTTCAAATTCCTGTCAAGTATCACAATCCAATTTCAGATATAATTAAGTAAAAAGATATCATGTCTAACGACGTAAATTTTTAAATGAGAAGATCATACAATTGAACAATTTTGATTCTCACATCAAGCAGTTACTATGAAGTCTAAAGATGTAATGATCAATAGTAGTACATTGTTTCCTTTAGGTGTCAGAAGACTATGGATCACAAATAATAGCTATCTCAATTGCAGAATTCCTATATTAATTAGAAGATATAATTATCTAAATTTTGCAAAAAATAGCTTTTGGAACTAAACAAAGTGAATTGTTTGTAATGGTAAAAAGGAGACAGTGAAGATGTTAACATGAACACTACGTACCATTTCAAGTGAGAGGCTACCCATTCTCGTGAAGCACAAGTTAAGGTTTTTGTTTGCTTAGTATGGAAAAAACAAACTGCTGACTGAATTTTGTTCATATATCTTGGGGTACTTATATAGGTCTAAAAGATCAAGGTTTTGCACCAACCATCTATTAATTATTTTTTACTATTCTATTTTCCTTCTTTTTTCCCCTCTTTTTCCTGTTAGTTTCTTCAATGTATCCCACTTGCCTTTCTAAAGTTTCATTAAGTATATTGCAAATGGACTTGCCCTTGTGGTTTGACCCCGTTTTAGAAAGTGACTGCTCAACTTAATTTGCCACAGATTATTCTATTAATTATCAATGGGTGGGTGAGATTAATGAGAAGCCTAGTCCAAATAAACATGTGCAAAGACTAGTGCCAAAACTCGAGTCTGTACACAATTCATTCTTTCTTAAGAGTTATACCGCTTCTTGTAGCAGCCATTGTGTCTAACTACAACCAATTATAAAAAAGAATGGGTTTTGCTAACTAAAAGGCTGGATGGAGGAGGTAACCGTGATTATTTTGTTATTTCTAACTTTCATCGACATCTTGCGTCAGAAATATGATATTTTGTATATACAACTATGTACATTTATTCTCAAGAACAAAGTTTTTAACACGCACGATTAATTTATTTTTAATCTGTTCATTCATTGGTCAATGTCAGTACTTATGCTCAGTTACTAAACTTTACTTCAAAAATATGATTTATTTGCTCTATACTTACATATACATAGAATGAAAAAGGGAAAATAATAATATGCTTTGAAAAAGTTAAAAAGAAAAAAAGGACATAGTATGATAGCCTAAGGGTGAAAAATGCATTTAAAAAAATTGAGATAAGAGGATGAGAATATTTATTATTTTGATTTGGAGGGTGAATTTAATTTTTTAAATGAAATTAGAATACGAGAATGCTTTTCACCCAGTAGAAAAATGTAATAGTAGCAAACTTTTATCCTTGTGTACCAATATATTTTGTGGAAGAAGTTTCCATTTGAAAGTTTGGCAAACAATAGTTTGACCAAATATTTGCAAACTGGCAGAAGAGAAAGGTTAAGGATTGTCTGCAGCATTTCGCTTTCACTGAATCCAAACAAGTGGAATCTACTTCACTCTATCACTCACCAAACATATAAGCATCTCCCAATGTCAATAATTTATTTTAAAAATAACCAAAGAAGTTAACTAATGATTCGAGAATTGGTCAGGGGAGAAAACATATACACGAGTCAACCTTTGAATTGGTCTTTTTATAACTCTGTTCACACGAATTATCATTTAAAAATGTTACTCATATAAATGTGGTACTAATGACATTATGAATAATGATTTTTTTTTCTGCTGTCGCAGGGTGGGCATAGATTAGGCAAAATTGAAATCTGAATTTCTTCAATTTTTTGTTTGGGTTACGGTTGAGGAAATGGGATGGATTGACCACTTACAATTTCAAATTGGGTAAATGACCCTCTTAGTTTTAGGAATTTCATTCTTTTTTACTTTTCTATAAATTTTCCTACATGACATTCTAGATGGCAAAAAAGGGGGTCTGCTTTTGCAAAACTGAACTTAAAGGGGCATCTCTGCAAAAACAATGTAAAAAGGTATTAATAAACTCTAGAAGCTAAAATTTCTTCACTTTAACATCAAAAACGACATAACTGCAAATTGGGCTACAATCTCCATTGATTTTCAAGTCAAAGTTCTTCAATCTCCATTGATTTTCTTCAATTCTATTGGGCTACAAATTGTTCCCTTGTATTGGCTGCAAATTTTTCTCTTAGCTTCTACTCCCCAAGTGTTGCTCTTTTCACTTTTTGATTGAATTTGATCTTTAATAGATGACCAAAAAAGCTCCTTTAGCTAAATCTATTTTTGGGTCGGAGTCCCATGGAAATGATGCTGAATCAGAAGAAGTTTTCGAGGAAACAACCGAGGAGGAGAGAGACGAAGAGCAGGCAATTGATGAGGAGAAAACAATAGAAGAAAGTGATGGGGATGAGTCAGAGAAGCATGAACCTGCTGCTCACGAAGAGAATGGCGATGAATCAAAAGAAGTTTCCGAGGAAACAACTGAAAAGGAAAGAGACGAAGAGCGGCCAATTGAGGAGGAGAAAACAATAGAAGAAAGTGATGGGGATGAGTCAGAGAAGGATGAATCTGCTGCTCACGAAGAGACTGACGATGAATCTACTACTCGACGCGAAGAGAATGACGATGAATCTGCTTCTCGACACGAAGAGAATGTTGAAGTTGGGGAAAACGAGGTAATTCTATTTTGTTGTGAGGCTATCCCATGATAATGGAGGAAAATTGTCATTTTCATAATTTTTTCAATGAATTAGTCACTAGTCAATAGTTTGAGGGTTCAAGAGCCTTGGTATTGTCATAGGTGGTGTTGTTTGCTTGTATGAGGAATTGATATGTGACTATTATGATCGTCTCTTGCGAATTAGTTCCAGTGTGAAAAAAAAAGGCGTCTTTCATAATCTTAAAAAAAACATGTATTTTCTAACTTCTAATTCAGTTAATAATTTCTTGCAATTTTTGTAGTTAATAATCCTCTGTTTACAATCTCTTATAATTTTTAAAGTTAATAATTCAGTTAACTTTATGTTTAAATATGTGAGCTCTTATGTTTTGTTATATTATCTCTTGCGTTTAAAGTTAAGATCTCTCCTGTTTTGTTCAAATATCTCTTGCATGACTAGTTGAAGTTCTTGCTAATGTATCTAGTCTCTATAGTTTGTACCATAGCTAGTTGTCTACTGATGTGTGATTAAATATGCAGGAAAACTAATAATTCAGTTAATGATCATTGTGTTTTAATAAGCGATCTCTTATGTTTATCTGATTATCTCTTGTGTTTAAAGTTAAATCTCTTATGTTTTGTTTTGAAATCTCTTGTATAACCAGTTGAAGGTCTTGCTACTGTATCTAGTCTATAGTTTTAACCATAACTAGTTAAGAATCTTTATTGATGTGTGATTGAGTATGCTGGAAAACTAATAATTCAGTTAATGGTCATTGTGTTTAAATAGGTGATCTCTTATGTTTTATTTTAGATCTCTTGTGTTCAAAGTTTATCTCTTATGTTGTGTTTTAAGATCTCTTGTATAACTAGTTGAAGTTCTTGCTACCTACTATATAGTTTGTACAATAACTAGTTAAAAGTCTTTACTGATGTGTGCTTAAATATACAGGAAATCTTACATGGCGATCCACCCCCTACACCTATGAAGTTGAAATTCATTTTTAAAACGGTTCAAGATGAAACCGGTTATTTTTGCGGTAGACTGACAGTTAGGTGTAGGATGAGATTTGCTATAGAAAATTTGAGAAATTCCCTTAAAAGGATGGATCCCAACACAGTATGTCTTTTTTTGCATAAGGCCTGCCTAGATCAATTCCTGACATAAATGTTGATTGTTAGAAAAATAGCTTTCATGGTCTCTTGTGTCATTATTTGTTGTTAAGGGAAATCAAGACAAAAAAAATAAAATATGATTTTTGATGTAACATCTCGTACTCTCATACTAAACCATATCGGTAACATCCCGCAACTTTGAGTTAGGTCCTAATGGGTAATATTGGCATTATAATGACATGTTAGCTATATGAATCCCTTCGGGATGATTTCGGGCGATAGATAGTCGTTTCGAAGTCAAACCAAAAAGTGAAGTCCTTAAGGCCTTCTAAATCCGTCTAAATCTGAGACAGTCTTCATACATGGACGGTTTTCGAGAACCTTCGTTAGTAATTTTAGAAAACTTCCTTCTTGGAAGTTGTATATATTTGAAATACCTTTCCAACGGTATATTATGGAGGTCAAACGGATATCTGTACAAAGAGTTATGGTCATTTTACTGAAGGGTGGCAGAGCCGAATTTTCATTAATGGCCCGTTTTTGAGCATTTGCTTTAGTAATTTGAGAAAACTTCCTTCTTGGAAGTTGTATATATTTGAAATAACTTTCCAACGGTATATTAAAGAGGTCAAACGGACATCCGTACGAAGAGTTATGGTCATTTTACTGAAGGGTGGCAGAGCTGAATCTTCACTGGAAATTTCACCCAATGTACGCCCAAGGAGTGTTGGAAGTACTTTCAAGTACGGGCCGTACATCCTAGGACGTACATTGCCCATTTTTGGCAGAAAACTCGTTTAAAATGGGTATGGTCTTATTTTGTTCCCATTGTTCATTCTTCTAAACCGTAAGGACGAAATTCTTCTCTCACAAAATCAAGATACTCTAAGGTAAGCCATTCTAAGTCATTCCAAGTTAATTCTAACATGTACCCATAATTACTAATCAAGAATTCATCATTCTTAACCTAGGGTTTTCAAGAAAACCCACATAAAGATCAAGATTCTAGCTTTTGGAGTTCTTCTTCAAAGTTCAAGTCTTTAATTCAAGTTTTGGAGCGATTAAGGTATGTAGGGTTGCTATCTACGTGTGGGAATATCATTGTTCTTCCCCACACTTCTTCTTCCATGATTATACGCAAGTTCTCCAAAAACTAGGGTTTTAACAATGTTCATGATAACCCTAGGTCCATGTACTATATTATATTAAGCTTTATGATATAATCTTATTGTTGTGTTCTTGATATTTCATTTTGATTATTGAGAATCCGTCCGTAATCCATAAAAACCCATATCTCGTATTCCATGGGTTCTGGCATGCATGTTTTGGAATAAAAACGCTTATTTCACGAATATCCTACATGTCTACAAGTTTTCATGCAATTGTATTATATAATTATCTTCATGCCATGATTCACGATACATAAATGCTAAATACAAGTTATTCCATGAAACCATGTTTACAAGTTATTTCACAAAAATCACGAGCTTCTTAGCCAACTATATCATGTTCATGTTTTTGGGAGTTGCACAAGTTACCGAGAAGGCTTAGATAGCCTGAAACTACGTAGCCACCATAGGACAAGGATCGCTCTGCCCAGTTAGGACGATTCCTTAATTTTACACTGAATGGATCCATCAGGCACGTTACACCTTATACCCTGGCAAGGTATGGGGGCTCTGCTGGTCCAGCGAGGTATCAGACTCCACGTACCCACGTGGTGATATCATGTTGTCGATTTATGAAATGCTCTCCCTACTTACCATGTTTTTACTCATGCTATATATATATATGTGTACCTATGCTCATGTTCATGTACAGGTTTTCAGTTTCACTTCTTATCATGTTATTCTATGTCCCATGTTGTTTCTTTCAGTTGCTTTACATACCAGTACATTCAATGTGCTGACGTCCCCTTTTATTGCCCGAGGGCCTGCATTTCATGATGCAGGTACTGATCTACAGGACGACGCATCTGCTTAGTAAGACTCTGCACTTATCAGCTTGTTGGTAAGCCCAATCTCCTTCGGGGTTCAGACAGTTATCTTTATGTTATTAGTTATGCATTTAAAGGTATACTGCGGGCCTTGTCCCAGCAAGTATGTTTAGCAAACTCATATTCATATCAGAGGTTTCATAGACTATACTATGCAGTTATGTTGGGTCAGATATTCAGAGTTGTTTAGCCATTCTTGGCTTGATTCATGGTATTTCAGCATTCATGTTTTAAACCAATATTTTTATAAATTGTTATGACTTCATGTGTTTCTTTAAAGCCCATCATGTTTTATGTTATATTTTCGCTCATGAATGCCTCATGATGATTCAGCAAGCCATGTGGTTTGCTCGATCACATGCAGTATGGCACTGAGTGCCGTGTTTCGCCCAAGCCATGGTTTGGGGCATGACATTTGATTCGTAACAAACCTATCCGCTTTGGAATGAAAGAATTTTGTCTTGTTATTGGATTGAATTGAGGTCTTTTTCCAAGTGAAAGCACGTGCTATCAAGTATATTAGCGTGGTTTGAGTTTTGTGAGTAGAGTGAGGGAATATTGTTTTTCATTAAAGGGGGACAACGATAAAATGGATTGTTTGGTGGGTGAGGATCTATTACATATTTTGAATTTTAGATCAAAGTTATTCAACAAAGCCGAGAAAAATGGTATTATTGCCTTATACATAATTCATTCAGTCTTATTAGCTGCAGAGGATAGTTAGCAAGTGTCTGAGTACTACCTAGCATGGGTGACAAATCCAACATTCTTTGCATCATATCCTTGGGGTCGAGTGTGCTTTGAGTTCACACTTAATAGTTTAAAGAAGGACCTTCACGAAAAGGCAAACAAATGGAAGCAAAAGGTAGAAACAACAGAGAAGAAGAAACTATAACCATACACTATAGGAGGCTTCACTGATGCTTTTCTGGTAAGTTTAATTATTAGCTAGTAATTTTTTATAACATTGTATAGTTAAATGAAATATATACATTTGTTTCCCGGAATAGGTATGAGCTTATGAAGCAATAGAGGTGTTTGGAGCCAATCTTGGAAAAAAGTCTTTAATTTTGAATAATGCAATACCCCGAATAGTTCTATGTAGGGCTGTTCACAGTTTTGGTTCAAACCAAAACCAAACTGAAAATTTAACCAAACCGAATAAAAAAACCGACATTTGGTTTGGTTTGGTTTTAAATTTGAAAAAACGATAATATTTGGTTTGGTTATGGTTATAGTAAAAAATAACCGAATAAATAACCGAACTAAACCGATAATTATATACATAAAATTTATAATTATTTATATGTATAATATTAGCTTTTCATAAATAATTAAAGATATTTTATATCTTTTAATTATTAATTTAATTTTGGTCTACTTATTTTTAAGGCCCATGTCTTAAAAGAATATGTCCAACAATCCAAGCCCAACTCTAATAAGTCGTAAGCATAAGGGTAAAAAGTAAAAACCCTACTATCTCTTTTCATTTTACATTTCTGATTTCTGCTCCAGCCTAAGAACAAGAGAAGCAGAAGCTCACATTTCTCACAGACTCACAGTCATAGACTCACAGCGAAGGCTCAAGAGCAACCTCAACTCCTCAAGAACAAGACTGTCAAAGTTTGAGAAGGTTTGTAAGAATTTGTTTTGAATTTTAAGTTGTTTCCTTTTTTGTTTCGAATGTTTCAGTTGATTTTAAGTTGTTTCCTTTTCTGTTTTGAATGTTTAAGTTGATTTTAAGTTGTTTCCTTTGTTAGCTACTTGATTTTAAGTTGTTTCCTTTTCTGTTTCGAATTTTTACCTTTATTTTTTCTTGTCCGAATGGGTCCTAAACTTCTAATATTTTTCAGATGAAAAGGATAGAGGTTGAAGATTTGGAGGTTGAACATTTGGAGGTTCCTAAAGATAGTTCAGTGACACCAACATCTGTTGTAACTCAAGCACACGGTAATGCTCCTAACACTTCTTCCGTGCGTAAACCTCCTAAAAAGCAGAAAAAAACTACTCCTTGTAGTCGAGACCCTAGCCCTGGGGATAATGGTAGAAGAACATCTGAAATTTGGGATCATTACACACAATTTACTAATAAAATGGGGGAATTGAGGGCAAAATGCAAGTACTGCCCCAAAGACTTGGCTTGCCCTTCTAATTATGGGACTTCTAATCTTTGGGGACATTTGCTTAACAAGTGTGAGAAATACCCTTTTAAGACCATTGATAGGAAGCAGACAACACTCAATATTAAACCTATTAAAGGAGGGGGACAAGGAGGTTTGGAAAAGGTTGTTTATAATGTTGTCGAAGTTAGAAGGGCCATTGCCGAGTTTGTTATAATAGATGAACAACCGTTTAGAGTCGTTGAGGGGGAAGGCTTTAAGAGGCTAATGACGGTTGTTTTGCCTAATTTTGAGTTACCTTCTCGCATTACTGTTGCTAGACAATGTTTAAAAATTTATGAAGAAGAGAAACAAAAGCTTAAAAGGCTTGTTAAAGATCAACGTGTTTGTCTTACTAGCGACACATGGACGTCAATCCAAAATTTGACTTATATGGTCATTACTGCTCACTGGATTGATGATCAGTGGAATTTGCAAAAAAAAATTCTTAACTTTTTTCAAACTCCAGATCATAAGGGTGAGACAATTGCAAAAGGAATTGAAGCTTGTTTGTTAGATTGGGAGATCGAGAACATATTCACGGTGACACTAGATAATGCATCAGCTAATGATGCTGCAATCAGGTACTTGAAAGGGAGAATTAATGATTGGAATGGTGTCATCTTGGGAAATGATTTTTTACACGTTCGGTGTAATGCTCATATCTTGAATTTGATTGTAAAAGAAGGATTGAGTGAACAAAATGAGTCCATTTCTCGGGTAAGGCGTGCTGTGAAATATGTTAAGTCTTCTCCTACAAGATCTGCTTCCTTTAAGTCATATGTTAAGAAGGTAAAACTAGACACCCATGGCCTTTTGAGTTTGGATGTTGAGACGAGGTGGAACTCTACATACTTGATGTTAAATACAGCTGTACAATTTGAAAAAGCCTTTTCAAGAATGTATATTGATGATCATAAGTACTTTAACTATTGTCTTGAATTGAGTGGAACGAAGAAGGTGCATCCATCTTCGGAAGATTGGAAGAATGTGAAAGTCTTTCTCAAGTTTCTTGAGATTTTCTATAAAACCACTTTGAAGTTTTTGAGTACTTTGCATGTTACTTCAAATTGTTTCTTCCATGAGATTTTTAATCTTCAAAGCATAATTGTCCAGTATTCGAATTGTAGTGATTCAATTTTGACTGATATGGCTAGGAAGATGAAAATTAAGTTTGATAAATATTGGGGTGATTTTGAGGATATGAACATGTTGTTATTTGTTGCCGTTGTGTTGGATCCTCGCTACAAAATAAAGTATGTGAAGTTCCTTTTTAACAATTTTTATGATTCTTTGGAGGGAAATGGAAAGTCTACTAAAGTGATGAACACTTTATCTCACTTGTATAATCATTATAAGAATTCTATTTCTGGGCCTTCTAGTGAAAATATTGGAGATCAAACTAGTGTGATGAGTCAAATTGGTGCAATGAATAGTTCTGATGTGTGGCAATCGCAGTGGGAGAAATTTCTTGAAGATGAGAATGATGTTGATAATAAGTCTGATCTTGAAAAGTATTTGATGGATGATCTAGAGAAGATTAAGGATTTCAATATCTTGACTTGGTGGAATCTTCATCTGAAAGATATCCTATTGTCTCTAGGATTGCAAGAGATGTGCTTGCTATTCCTACATCTACTGTTGCCTCGGAATCAGCTTTTAGCACCGGTGGTCGGATACTTGATTGTTATCGAAGTTCTCTATCGACAAAGACAGCTGAAGCTCTTGTTTGTTGTCAACAATGGTTGCGGTCAACATCTAAAGAATGCAAGCTTGAAGACCTTTTAGAAGAAATTCAAAAACTTGAGATCGGCTGAAAAGGTAATTTTACATAATTAACTATATGAATATTTGTTTCACTTGCTGCAAATTACTATCTTAGAAAGATAGTTGTTGAAACTTTGAGCTCTCTATGGTATTTTAGCTAATTGTTGTCACTTTAATATGTGTTGCTACACTTTAACAACTGCTGCTACATTTAAATATGTGTTGCTACATTTAAATATAGGTCAATGAAGTTTAAGTGCAGATTCTATGTATCAAGAATATATTCTTTTAATTGGAAAAAAGTGACACGACCTCCTTCTTTAGATATATAACATGTTCATTAACTTTTGGTCTTATTTTGGATCTAGTTATTTAGATTTTGAAAGAAAAAACATTTATATATTTAGACTCTGCATAAAGAACATCACTATCACAAAATTGATAAGTAAAAATTATGATAAGAATTTATTGAAGAATATCATGGTAAAAGAATTTCACATGGACTTTGAAAATATTCTTTGGGGCAGTGGAAGAATGAGAGTAAGTCAATATAACTTTATTCTCTGTAGGTAAACAAATTTTTTCACATACAATGGCTTGGGAAGTACATTTTCCTTCAGGTGAAAAGGAGGAAAAAGCCTCTTTCTCAACATGTTGTGTTAAGGTAGGTTGTATAAGGAAGACTCACCATTAATTCCTTTTGCATTACTCTGCATTTCTGTTGTTGTGGAGGATTATTTTTCCATTTTGAACCTAGACAATAAATGAGCTCAAACTCTGAGAACTTACACGATTGGAGCATTCAATAGTTGGCATTTTACTAAATTGTTGCACTTTAAGTTTTGGGGCAAAGTTGCTTTATATTTGTTGGGTAGAAGTCTTTGTACCTTTATGTTTTTAGACATTTAATGCCTAATATCGTGATTTCTTTTTTGCAGATTCTCCGGGCACTGTTTTGAGCATTGATTAGTTTGGAGCTTAAGCTAAGGAAGATGGTCGAAGTACTTTTGATTATATTCTGGATTCTCTAGTTAGTTTAGTTTAAATATGTAATTTTTTCATTTTAATGGACAAAGTTGTTTGTATTTTGGAACCTCTGTTTGACTTGTTCTTTTGAATCTAAACTGTGTTGCAAGTTTGGTCCACCTGATTTGCCATCAGCATGTCTTTCCCTCAATATGCAGCAAAGTTCTCCCTTGTAGGCCGTGAGGAAAAAAGAGCTTCATAAGAAATTTGAAGAATGTAGAGAGAGAATATTTGAATTGTCACGGCTAGTCATAAACCAAAAAACCGAACCAAACCGACAATAACCAAATCGGTGGTTATTATTTTACTTGGTTTGGTTATGGTTTTAGACATTTGAAAACTGCCTAAATTGGTTTGGTTATGGTTTTAACCAATAACCGACCCAAACCGAACCATGAACACCCCTAGTTCTATGGCATTCAGAAAAATCTCCACAACACTTGCGTTATTAGTATGGTAAGTTGATAAGTGAAAATGAGGTATGATTTTGTTATTGATAAGTTATTACTGGTATTAAAAAGCTGGCGAAAAGATACTGTATTACTAGTATTAATAATATGTGGTGTTGTCTTATAGGTGCATTGTATACCAATAATGAACCCGTCTAAGAAGGAAGCTAAAAGTAAATAGGTGAAGCTTTTCGAAGAATTGGTGGATGAGAAGGACGAAACTATTAATGAGTTAGTAAGCGAGCTGGATAAAATAGATGTTTTAGGCCCTCTTGACGGCATAGATGAGCAGCAGCAACAACAACAAGGACAAGACCAACAACATGAGATTGAACAAATGCATGTGGTTAACAAAGAATATGGTGTTGAGCAAATGCAAGAGGTTAATGAAAAGGATCGTCTTAATCAAAGTCCTACACATGAGACGCCTATGATGAATTATGTTATAAATGATTTTGGTGTTTCTGGTATTGCTGCTTCTGGTTTTGATAGGTTGGATTCTAATTTTGATGGAATGGGTTCTGGTAGTAAAGTTGATGACCCTAAAGAAATGGTTGAGAAGCGGTTAGACAAAATTGAAAGTTGTTTGGGAAAAATGCAAGCATCTTTGGATCAAATTGTAAAAAAAAAAATGGAATTTTTGATACATATACATGATCCTAAAGTTCCCAGGAATATCAGACGTCCAGCTAAGTATAGGAGCCCCTCTTGGACAGGTGATGGACGCCCAAAAAGGAAACATAAAGTAGCTGAATTGATAATGCAATCGTGCAAGCGTCGACGATCCAGAAAAGGTGCAGTAGAAGTAGTTACTCCAACTGCCTTGCATGTTGATTGTTAGAATGAGCAGAGGATGTCAGATGAACAAGAGCAAGAAAATTGATGATAGTTTCTTATGTTCCTTTTTTCTTTCAAAGACTCAACTAGCACAACTTAAAAATATAAATATTTTAAATTTCTAATTGTCTCTCGTGTTTTGTTTAAACTGTCTCTTCTATTAAGTGCTTTCATGCTTTGTGTAGTTGGCTGTGGATAAAATATCAGTTTGTGTTATTGACATAGGCTTGGGAGTTTCTTTTCTTGAGAAGTTATTGGGTATTTACAACAGGTTGCTACTGAAAAGCTTGGCTATGGTGGATTTCTTATGCTTCGTTCAGAAACTCTTGTTTTAAGTCATAATCTCTTGCAGGTTAAGCAGCAGTTCACTCAATATTTCTTATTTTGCCTAAGCTGGTGTTTGCTTCATACGTTCAGTTTGCATAAGCTGGTGTTTTCTTAGTTTGAATGTGTTTTGGGTGCTGTATACGTTCAGTTTGCTGCACTTTTGCTATTTCCCCAACTATTTTTTTTA
This sequence comes from Lycium ferocissimum, assembly GCF_029784015.1. NCBI lineage: Eukaryota > Viridiplantae > Streptophyta > Magnoliopsida > Solanales > Solanaceae > Lycium > Lycium ferocissimum. The sequence continues at coordinate 21,608,467 of NC_081350.1, forward strand.
GACAAAACTCGATTACGGTTTGTAAAATTTCATTTCAGCTTGAATTAAGAAACCATATTACGAATGATCACCCAAAAACATAATCCCGCTTCTTATTTCATGAGAGATTAATAAGTGTTAGAATATAAGTTGAGCTTGAATTAAGAAATAATAAAGTTTATAAAATGCGATCACTAAATATAACGCGAGAGATCTAACCAATGGTCCTAAGAGATCTATAATCATGCCGCAAGAGTTATTGCATGTCCATAAGAGATTAAAATTGTAAGTTGATAGTCATTACGAATGATCACCCAAAAACATAATCCCGCTTATTATTTCACGAGAGATTAAGAATTGTTAGAATATAAGTTTAGCTTGAATTAATAAATAATACAGTTTATAAATTGCTATCACTAAATATAACACGAGAGATATAAACCATGGTCCTAAGAGATATATAATCATGCCGCAAGAGATTATTGCATGTCTATAGGAGATTAAGATTGTAAGTTGATAGTTATTACAAATGATCACCCAAAAACATAATCCCGCTTATTATTTCACGAGAGATTAAGAATTGTTACAATATAAGTTGAGATTGAATTAAGAAATAATAAAATTTATAAATTGCGATCACTAAATATAACACGAGAGATCTAAACCATGGTCCTAAGAGATCTATAATCATGCTGCAAGAGATTATTACATGTCCATAAGAGATTAAGATTGTAAGTTGATAGTTATTACGAATGATCACCCAAAAACATAATCCCGCTTATTATTTCACCAGAGATTAAGAATTGTTAGAATATAAGCTGAGCTTGAATAAGAAATAATAAAGTTTATAAATTGTGATCACTAAATATAACGCGAGAGATCTAAACCATGGTCCCAAGAGATCTATAATCATGCAGCAAGAGATTATTGCATGTCCATAAGAGATTAAGATTGTAAGTTGATAGTTATTATGAATGATCACCCAAAAACATAATCCCGCTTATTATTTCATGAGAGATTAAGAATTGTTAGAATATAAGTCAGGCTTGAATTATGAAATAATAAAGTTTATAAATTGCGATCACTAAATATAACGCGAGAGATCTAAACCATGGTCCCAAGAGATCTATAATCATGCCGCAAGAGATTATTGCATGTCCATAGGAGATTAAGATTGTAAGTTGATAGTTACCCAAAAACATAATCCCGCTTATTATTTCACGAGAGATTAAGAATTGTTAGAATATAAGTTGGGCTTGAATTAAGAAATAATAAAGTTTATAAATTGTGATCACTAAATATAACGCGAGAGATCTAAACCATGGTCCCAAGAGATCTATAATCATGCCGCAAGAGATTATTGCATGTCCATAGGAGATTAAGATTGTAAGTTGATAGTTATTACGAATGATCACTCAAAAACATAATCCCGCTTATTATTTCACGAGAGATTAAGAATTATTAGAATATAAGTTGAGCTTGAATTAAGAAATAATAAAGTTTATAAATTGCGATCACTAAATATAACACGAGAGATCTAAACCATGGTCCTAAGGGATCTATAATCATGCCGAAAGAGATTATTGCATGTCCATAAGAGATTAAGATTGTAAGTTGATAGTTATTACGAATGATCACCCAAAAACATAATCCCACTTATTATTTCACGAGAGATTAAGAATTGTTAGAATATAAGTTGAGCTTGAATTAAGAAATAATAAAGTTTATAAATTGCGATCACTAAATATAACACGAGAGATCTAAATAATGGTCCTAAGAGATCTATAATCATGCCACAAGAGATTATTGCATGTCCATAGGAGATTAAGATTGTAAGTTGATAATTATTACGAATTGTTAGAATATAAGTTGAGCTTGAATTAAGAAATAATAAAGTTTATAAATTGCGATCTATAACATAAGAGATAAAACAGATAAAACAGCAAACTACAAGAGATATAGTCCACAAAAGAGATCGAATCCTTATAACATAAGAGATAAAACGATGCTGCAAGAGATCTAGACCATAAGAGATCTATAACCATTCTGCAAGAGATGAAAATCATATAACAAAAGAGATAGAATCCTTATAACATAAGAGATAAGTAAACCACAAAAGATCTAGCCCACAAAAGAGATCAGTCTTCAAATTACAATGTATAATCAGTTATCTTCTAGGACACTTCGTCTTATAGTGACCCGTTTGCCTGCATATTGAACAACTTCTCTGTTGCTTCTTCCTCTTTGGATTTTCGCCAACTGAACGAACACGGTTCTCTCTCTTGCGACCTTTAGGCAATTTTATGGAAGGATGATGAACCGCTCTTTATTCCTCTGATGGTCTTATCCATGTTTTTGGATGAGGAACAGGATAAATTGTTCTATTCCAAGATTTTTCCACATCTCATTCAGGTACTTAGAATCACATAATATATATATCTCCTCCCATATGTCTTGTCCTGCGGTTAGTTTCAAAACTGCTATCACGTGCTCACACAGGAGCTTATCCATCTGAAAGACCTTGCAAGCACATGTTTTATGCTCCAGATTAACCAAACAATCTACATCACCATGCACATGAAACTTATGTTTGTTTAAACGGGTAGGAGCTAGTAAACAAGAGGCAACATAATGATCCCGAACCAACCCCTCAGCTTTAGAGGTTAAGAAATGAATGTTATTTTGAGCTTTGCCACTGCGTTTAACGTACCACTTGATCATATTATCTTGGATAGCTTTAAGTACAGAAACAATAGGCTAGCTTCTTTGAACCATTAGAACTGCGTTGAGCGATTCTGAAATATTTGTTGTCATCAAATTGTACCTATTTCCAGGAAAATAGGCTCTCGCCCATTTCTCAAACCCAATATTATTTTCAAGGTACCAACCAGCTTCCACATTTGATTCAATTATTGCATCAAAATAAACAGAGAACTCATCCAATGTGTATGCTTTTGCAGCTTCTTAAAAATTATAAAGAATGTCACAATCACCATACTTGGACCGAAAATTCATAGTAATATGATACATGCAAAATCCGTGATGTGCAAGCTTGTAGACATCAACAACAACATTTTTTATGCTTACATGTCTGTCTGATAAAATGCACAAATCATCACTATCAGGAATACATTCAAAGAAGCTTCGTGAAAAAATACGTCCATGAGTTATCATTCTCCGAGTCAACAATAGCAAATGCAATTGGAAAAATATGATGATTACCAGCTTGTGCACATGCTGAGATAAGTACACCACCATATCTTCTAGTCAAGAATGTCCCATCTATAGAATTTACTTTCCTCATATGAGAAAATCCTTCTATATAGCTGTTCCATAAGCAAGAGAACAATATTTGAAGTTGTTATCCTCATCCAACTTTAAGTCTGTCCTCGAACCCGGATTTGTTTGCTCCAATATATGCAAGTACCCGGTAAACATGAATGACCTGCTTCTGGGGTCCCTCTTATGATAGCCAAGGCTTTCTATCTTGCTTTCCAAGCTTTCCAAAGAACTAACTTCATGTTATATCCCGTATTTTTGTACATTGGAATATTTTTTTTTTAAGCTAATCGAGATAAGTTAAGGACAAGACTATTTCAGGATATGAGATAGAGACTTTTTATCCCCGATTTTAATTAATGCACGAATTGTTTATAAATTTTATTTGGTCTAGAAATATTAATGGAGATTAGGGATTAATTAACCATGATTAGATTATTAAGTGGGGATTAAGACTAATTATCACTAATTAAGTGATTAGTGGGCCGTGTGGACCCCACCATGGCATGGCCAAATCTGATTGGCCCATGCCTTGAGTGGGACACGTGTCCAACTTATAGGCTGCATATATAATGTATGTTTGATGACTAATAAGGCCAGCCACTATCATAATTCATCTTCAACATTGTGAAACCATAGAGATAGAGAGAGAAAGCTCTCGGCCATGGCTGTCCATGGTGGAGCGTAAAAGTTGTGATTCAAATTCAATTTTTCCAAGGTAATATAAGTCAATTGAAGGTCATAAGAGTGAGAATTAACCATTGAAGGGCAAAGAAGAATACTTGTCTTTGATTTCACTAATTCCAGCCACGTTGAGAAGTCAAGTTACTAAGGTAAGGTTTGATCATTTTCTACACGTTTTAGTAGGGATTTGGACTTGTTTTAACTTGGTAAATATGAATTGAATCCATGAAATTATATGTGTTGATGTTGAAGCATTGTTGAAGCCGTAGGGGGCTGTTTTGTGTAGAAGTAGTAAACTGAATTGAATTAGTATTATGGTTGTTGTTGTCATGGATTATGTGATGAGGATGAAGGAATTAAATGGTTAAAGTTAAAGTTGTATTTGTTTTGTGGGCTGTTGTAGAACTTAATGTGATGTTAATGTAATTTTCTTGCATATGAAGGGATGATGTTGTTGTCGTGTGGTTGCTAGTATAGTTCATGAATTTGGATGAAAAGAGTGTATTAAGTAATGTATAATGAACGTAGATGGTTTGTTTGTCATGTTAGTAGGTGTTCGTGAGATTATCGGGCATCTCTTTACGTTGTTAGTTAGGGGCTGTTTTGGATATGTCGTTGTTGTTCTTGTTGAGCTTGGAAGATTAAGTATGACTAAGGTTATACATTGTTGGTTGGGCTGTTATAGGGTTGTTTAGATGAAAATATTATGACTATGGATCATTAAGAATAACTTGAATAGGTCGTAGTCGTATGTGGATTATTATCGAATGTTGTAAATGTGGGTTGTTTGGAATGTTGTGCGGGCTGTTCGAAGTGTTCTCAAATCTTGTCTTGAATAGCCTCGATATAGTACTTGAACGTGTGAGTATTGATGTTGGCTTAGTTGTTATGAAGTTGATTTGAATATAAGAGAAACGTCCACCGTCTAATTTTCTAGAAAGGAGTCACTAACGTTAGAATACGTTTTGAACCTTCCCGTAGCTTAACCATAGTTCTTGACGTCTTGATATAGGTTGAGACGCTTCGGGCAGCGTATACGTGTTGTGTTGCGAATAAACGCTAAAGGTATGTAAAGCTATCCCTTCTTTTTTTGGCATGTCTTAGACGTAAGTGATGTACGATATGAGCTTTAGGGTAATTCCATTCATAAGTTCCGAATGTGATTCATGATTCTTATTCACTTCTTGATGTTAGAACTCTTAAAGTAGTTGAGCTACTGCCTCTCGAGTCTTCTATATGTTGGATAGTAGTTATATGTATAAGCTCCCATTCCTAAAGACTCTACGATGACTAATGTCCCTGATTCTATAAGCTGTTTCGCATTATCTTGATACATGTCTATGATTCCTGAGGCTCTATTTGATATAGTTCATAGTGATATTTAAAGAGTACTTAACATGACTATCGCTTTGATACTCGAGCGTTAGCTAGTCTACTTATCTATTGAGTCTCAGATGATGATTTAGTTGCATATGGTTACTCACTACTCTGCTCGTGCATACTGTTATTACATCTTTCACCGAGTCCCGGGCCGGGTATGTTTTCGTGCACGCTTCATGCATTGTTCACCGAGTCCCTCACTAGAGGGCGGGGTACGTATATATATATATATATATGATATTATGATAATGATATGATGATACGATGATATGATGATATGACGATGGCACCGAGTCCCATGATGGGCCGGGCATGATATACATGCATATGACATCTTCACCGAGTCCATAATGGGCCGGATATGGTATATGATATAGGCATGCATGATTTTATTTCTTAAGACACAGGTACAGTGATTCCTTGATTATCATACTTGCCTCCCGGATTTTCTACTTCGCGATGATCTTTCTTATTGTATTTCATGCTTTATATACTCGATATTTCGTACCGACCCCTTTCTTCGGGGTCGCGTTTCATGCCCGCAGTACGTACACTCGCTTTGGTGATCCGCCTGACTTAGGATTTCTATTCAGCTATCTTGGAGTGCTCCATTGTCCGGAGCCTAGACTTTTGGTACAGATCCTTTTGATGTACATATATGTTTATCCAGGGGTACGGCGGGGCCCTGTCCCGTCAAATGTTACTGTTGATACTCTTAGAGGTCTGTAGACATATGTATGGGTTGTATATAGATGTTGTTTAGCTGTGTTAGCATGACTTATGTTTTGGGACGTTCCCATTCGTAGTGGCAGCCTTGTCGGCTTGCGTATATATATATATATATGTTTTGGGATGTTGTATGTAGTGGCAGCCTTGTCGGCTTGCGTATATATAGTTGGGACGTTCCCATACGCTATGACAGCCTTGTCGGCTTATGTACTGTGTTATCTGTTGGTTGTGACTCCTCAGGAGACAGGTTGCGTTGATATATATATGTGACAGTTCTGAGATGATATTCTGTTTTTGTAAGTTCCATATTATGTTTAGTTGTGGATTGATTATAGCTAACAAGTGTGTATACGAGTGTCTAGCTCGGGCATTAGTCACGGCCTAAGGGGTTGGGTCGTGACACTTCACATCTAATTTCATTACGTACCAAAGTTTTTATTTCTTTTAGTGTTGGTCCTTGTCCTGATGTATCAAAATTTTTGTGCGTCATGTTCGCAATCAAGTCAGATGTAGCTTGTTTATGGTATTTTGGCACACTTTTGATACCAGAATTATATTCACCACAATACCTTTTGACAACAAAGCGTGTCGAATTTGCCAACTTTATAACACATACACGCCAAGTGCACTTCTTAACAATGCATTTTACAAAAACAACTTAGGATTAGACTTCTTTATCTTCATTTGAAACTTAGCAGTGAGAGCAATCTTTCTTAACTTCCTCAAAACTGTCTTTTTGTCTTCAAATATTTGCCCAAAATGAAGGTCTGAAAGATCACTAAATTTACCTTCATTGCAACACTTGTCGCTCGGCATGGTTGTAAAGTTGTCCTCCCAAGCCACATCTGTCATAGGATAATCCCCTTCCGAATACATTGTTTCATCATCAGCAACTTGGTAATCGGAGGTTACATGCTGCTCCAAATGAAGTTCCACAAATTTATCAATTGGTTGTTCTTCTTCCACAAAATAAGGACTATCATGCTCTTGGATCACATTCTGCTCCAATTGAAGTTCGGTAAACTTATCAATTGGTTGTTCTATTTCCATAAAAATAGGACTATAATGCTCTTGAATCACATTCTGCTCCAAGTGAAGTTCAGTAAACTTATCGACTGGTTGTTCTTCTTCCACAAAAATAGGACTATAATGCTCTTGGATCACGTTACAATCATTACTTCCCACAAGAACTTGTATTTCACCACTTTCACAACTTACTGCACTTGTCCTTTCAATTCTCTTCCCATCCTCAAGTAAACACACTTTCAGTGTGGGTCTAGCACCTCGTTCCTCAACAATTGTAAAATAGGATTTTAAGTCAAAATCAATCTTTAATGGAACATATGGTGTCTCTTGCCAAGTTTTATCCAAAACCATTGGCTTGTAACTCAAACTAATGTTGCCCGAATCACATGTTATCTTGCATAGTTGACATAATACTTCTACCAACTCATTATAACATATTCCTTGACAACAATGAATCACCCTAAAAAAAATTCCTCCTTGAATTCAAACTCAATGTAAATAATCAGATTACCCATTGTTATTTATAGATGATCACCTGCAAAACAAAAAAAATTAATTAATACCAATATCTTGCATCTTATAAAAAAGATCTATGTGTTAACATAAATCTCTTGCTTAAGTCATTAGATCTCTTTTCTTGTTCATCTTCTACTTCAACACCCAAATCTCTTACGTTTTGACCTCAGATCTCCTACGTTGAAATACACAAATCTCCTGCTTCAATAATCAAATCTCTTATCTCGTTTATGTACTACTTAAATACACAAATCTCCTGTGCTTCTACTAATATCTCCTATGTTTTAATACACAAATCTCCTACGTCAACTATCAAATCTCTTTTCTGGTGTATCTTCTACTAGTATGGTTCCCCCATTTTTTCATTTTCACCCACAAAATAAACACAAAAATAAACTTGAAAGAATACATCACTTACCCAGAAATCTATCAATTCAAAACAAGAATATTTTGCCAGGCATCTATTTTTTTCACACCATGAGAGTTTGAGAAGCTTGATTTTTTCAATTTAACCCACAAAATAATCAGAAAACAAAATTTGAAGGAATACAATACTTACCCAGAAATCTATCAAACTTAAAACAAGAATCTTTTACAAGGCATCTATTTTTTCACACCATCTTGTTTGAGAAGGTTGATCAGATGGAGGGAAAAGAACCAGCTGGTTCCAAATATGTACCGATGGCTTTTTCCTAAATTTATTTTAACAATCTTTAATTGCAATAAAGCCCTTCTATTTTGCAAGGCAATTACAAATGTTGACTTGGCAATTTCTTTTGAATATGTAGGTCCCACAAGGGTCATAAACTTACAAAAAATTTGTAGAGTTCCACAAAGCAAAAAGATTTTTTGTAATGGGTCAAATAACCACTTGACCTGTTACGGTTCGGCTTTTAGATTTAAATTTAAAAGTTTCAAGTTTCAAATTTCAGAATTGAGACTTATATCCAAAAATCTGAAATTATTAGTCATACCAATAACCAATTAGACATAGACCGTATGTCAATGCTAAGTCAGATACGACTCAAGTGCACAGATAGCCAATATTAATACCTCTATTTAAGGCATAGCCTAAATTTATAAATCTTTGTAAGTCCAACAATTTCAAAAATCGACTTCAAACCTATGACCGAGTGAAAAAATTGAGACCTCCAGTTACAAACTTTAGACAATTTGGAAGCAGACGAACTTCAGAATTTTGGTCTAGTCTGGCAGTCCCAAATTTCAAATCCGTATGTCTTAGATTTGAACTACCAAACCTAACTTCAAACAAAATGTGTAAGTATTTTTATCTTCTTGAAGTGATTTTGAGCTAAATTAGCCACTAGAAATAGTGGAGCCTCATTCTGTTACACACAATAGCTAGCATCATTTTGTATCCAGAGTTTAACACGAGTTTGGGTCCTTTTTCCAATTGGAGAGAACGAGAAAAAAAACAATAATAACCACGCCTCAGTTCTGAACAATTTGGGATGAACTATATGAATCGTCACTATTTCATTTAAGCTTAACTCATGTCACTATCATACCAAATATTTATATATACCAAATAAATATATAATTGGCGTTTGAGAACTCAGATAAAAGTTTTTCCAAAATTTGTGCCAGAAGTTTCTAATAGGAATACTTTATCATGTGTTCAATTGAAAAAAATTATAATTCGAGGATTTAGATAAAATTTATTATCAAATTTAAGAAGTTACTGATGTATTCCGACAATCCATAATAATTCTGCTCATTATGAGCGCTAAATAAATGTCTAGTCTTTCTCCATGGGCATTGGCCGGCCGTAATCTCGATATAGTCATTCAAACGGCTCAACGAACTTTCCTTCTAACAAGTATTACAAGTTTACGATAGTTCAACTTTTCATTGCATTCCTTCATAACAAGCACAAACAACTTATTTGTGTTTCTTTTATTTTATTATATATGTGTGATTGTATGTTTGTAGAATCAAAATATAATTCTTAAAACTACGACATTCTAAGTATATTTGGACGTATTATATCTCGAAAGATTTTAGGCTTTGCCCGTTCATAGAATTTTTTTTCATTATTTAAACAAATTTCTTCGTAGCTCTTTGAAATATTTTGGACCTTTTCCCCTAAATTTAAGTAAGTCTTTATCAGAACTATTTTACCGAAGCTATTCAAGTTGAACGACTTTTATCTTGCCTCAAGAGTATGCTTTATTGCACCACAATCAAGTGATCAACTATTCCAACAAGGTATATACACATGCACACGTATGTACATGTATATGCATGTACATAGTATGCTTTATTGCACCACAATCAAGTGATCAACTATTCCAACAAGGTATATACACATGCACACGTATGTACATGTATATGCATGTACATATGTATGTGCACCTCAGTTCCCATAATGTATAATCTTATTTTAATCACAAATTAACAGTAAGTTAGTGCTACATAAAGATCATAAAAGAGTGTTAAAATTTTTTAATCAAAAAATGTTTCATTTATCTTGTCCAGTAGTATAATCAGGTATACAATTCACTTGCAATGTGGGAAATACAAATGAAGTCATAAAGAATTAATAAATGATATCTCTCTTGTCTTCTTTGCCTTCTAAGGACTAATGTAGTCAATCTTATGATAATAGCATGCACAATTTTGAGCACCAATATCATCTGCAATACAAGGAGGCACGACTTTTCCGTCTTGGTACCATAGTTTTCTTTGTTGTACTAGATCAGTGATGAAATTGTCAAGCGTTTCTCGGGTGATGCCTGGCATAACAATAATATGTGCCATATCTTTGACGCATGAAAGTTGCCAACGACGGACAAATTCATGGTCACGAGGCCTTTCAAGTACAACTATGATGCTAAGCTCATTTAGCATGACACTTATCCCTGCTTGCTGTAGACGGTCTTTCAAATATCTGGCATTATCGAGGCATCTTTTAACATCTTTTTGCAGGCCAATTTGACCTTTAGCGCTCAAACTATACCATAAGAAAATTGGAGCTAAACCATTACGACTACCAGAAATAGTGGCGTCCACAGAAGCAATGTACTCCACATTTCTTGAGAGATTATTGATGTAGCTTTTTCTTGTTATTTGGACGCCACAAGGCATTGGGCATCCTAAGAACTTGTGACCAGAAATTGTAACACTTCCAATTGGCTTCTTGAAACTAATCATCTGTTCGAATTAAATAAAAAATTATTAGAATGTCGTTCTGAAAATTAACCAAGAGTTTGTTAGAATTAGTTTAGTAAGAAATGAAACCTCACATTGTTTATAAAGGGGACCATAAGCCCACATAGTGCTGCATCACAGTGGATGTAAAACATATCATGTGAATAGCCACAATCTTTGAGTATTTGAAGAATGATATCAACGTCATCAACAGCTCCTTTGAAGGTAGTTCCTAAACCAGTAAGGGAAAAGTTGTAAGAGGACTAAGTACATAACAGAAAAAAGAAAAGGAAAAAGGATAGAGGTTGGAATAAATATATACCGATTGTCACATTTATAATTGCTGGCTTGTCCTTATTTTGAAGTAACTTTGTTCTTAGATCTGAATAATCCATCTCCCCATTTATTGATGTGCTGATCGTTTCCAAGTCCATTCTGTACATTCTTGCAGCTTTAGGGACTGAGTAGTGAGAGTCTTTTGACGCATATAATATTCCATTAGGAAGTAGCTCTCTCCTGCATAAATAATGTTAAGAAATTTAAGAGTACTGAAACAATATAATTTGTTTTATTATACTTTCTTTGTCATAACAACTTCTCAAAATTTTTGTTTAGTCAAACAATATAGAACTAAAACTTACCCTAACAAAATGCCATGGAGATTGCCTTCAGTGCCACCATTTGTAACATAACCCCAATATTGATCCTTTTCAATTTCCCATAATTGTGCAAACCAATCCAAAACAGCCATTTCGAAGTCTTTTGAATGAAAGTCGACAGTGTTCTGGATGAAAGGATCACCACAATTATTTAGGTGAAATTGCAAAAGTGGCACTAAGGTTGCATAGTGCTCATAGCATATGTTCACCGGATAACCTGAGAAAAATTAGACGAAAAGAGTTGATTTAGCCATCTCATTGAGTGGGTAATTGGTGGCGAAGAGTGAAGGCAATAAGAAATAATATTTTACCTAAATGATAATTGACTCGTTGGGTAAGTGTGTCTATATAATTGACTAAAATAGTGTCCAAGGAAGGACCATCAGTCTGCAAGCCAGGCTCCATGACAGAAAGTTGCAAGTTCTTCCTTGGACCTGCAGGTGGCTCCACCTTCTGTCTCTTGTAATCGCCATTTGAAAACAAACGGTGTGGCGTTAAACCTCTGGGTGTTATGGCCGATGGCTCAAATTCCTGTCATCCAGTTTAAGATATAATTAAGTAAAATAAAAACGACATTTGTCTAATAACATAAACTTTTAAATGAGGAGATCATACAATTCAACAATTTTGATTCTGGCAACTAGCAATACTTATGGGTAACTAAAATGAATACATTTTTGTTTTAGGTATTAGAAGACTATAGATCACAAATAATAGCTATCAATTATAGATAATTTCATAAAACCTTTCGGAGAGGACAACTAAATTTTTGCAAAAAATAGCTTTTGGAACGAAACAAAGTGAGTAGTTTGTAATTCATGTATCGGAAGATGTTAATTTGGGCATGTAACACGAACAAAGACGTACCATTTCAAGTGAAAGGCTACCCATTCTCGTGGTCGTGGAGTACAAAGTTTTTTGTTTGCTTAGAATGGAAAACCAACTGCTGACTGAAGTTTGTTCATTTGTCTGACTCTGTGGAGTACTTATATAGGTCTAAAAGATAGAGGTTGTGCACCAACCATCTATTATTTGTTTTCGTTTCTCTTTTGCTTCTTTTTCCCCTCTTTTTCCTGTTAGTTTCTTCAATGTATCCCACTTGCCTTTTCTAAAGTTTCATTAAGCATATTGCAAATGGACTTGCCCTTGTGGTTTGACCCCGTGTTTGAAAGTGACTTCTCAACTTTGCCACACATTATTCTATTATCAATGGGTGGGTGAGATTAATGAGAAGCCTAATCCAAATAAACATGTGCAAAGACTAGTGCCAAAACTCGAGTCTGTACACAATTCATTCTTTCTTAATAGTTATACCGCTTCTTGTAGCAGCCATTGTGTCTAACTACAACCAATTATAAAAAAGAATGGGTTTTGCTAACTAAAAGGCTGGATGGAGGAGGTAACCGTGATTATTTTGTTATTTCTAACTTTCATTGACATCTTGCGTCAGAAATATGATATTTTGTATATACAACTATGTACATTTATTCTCAAGAACAAAATTCTTAACACGCACGATTAATTTATTTTTAATCTGTTCATTCATTAGTCAATGTCATTACTTATGCTCAGTTACTAAACTTTACTTCAAAAATATGATTTATTTGCTCTATACTTACATATACATAGAATGAAAAAGGAAAATAATAATATGCTTTGAAAAAGTTAAAAAGAAAAAAAGGACATAGTATGATAGCCTAAGGGTAAAAAATGCATTTAAAAAAATTGAGATAAGAGGATGAGAATATTTATTATTTTGATTTGGAGGGTGAATTTAATTTTTTAAATGAAATTAGAATACGAGAATGCTTTTCACCCAGTAGAAAAATGTAATAGTAGCAAACTTTTATCCTTGTGTACCAATATATTTTGTGGAAGAAGTTTCCATTTGAAAGTTTGGCAAACAATAGTTTGACCAAATATTTGCAAACTGGCAGAAGAGAAAGGTTAAGGATTGTCAGCTGCACTTCGCTTTCACTGAATCCAAACAAGTGGAATCTACTTCACTCCATCACTCGCCAAACATGTATGCACCTCCCAACGTCAATAATTTATTTTAAAAATAACCAAAGAAGTTAACTAATGATTCGAGAATTGGTCAGCGGAGAAAACATATACACGAGTCAACCTTTGAATTGGTCTTTTTATAGCTCTGTTCACACGAATTAGCATTTAAAAATGTTACTCATATACATGTGGTACTAATAACATTATGAATAATGAGTTGTTTTTTTTTGTTTTTTTTTTTTTTTCCTGTCGGGGGGTGGGCATAGATTAGGCAAAATTTAAATCTTAATTTCTTCGTTTTTTTGTTCTGGTTACTGTTCAGCTTTTAGATTTAAATTTTAAAAGTTTCGAAATTTCATATTTGAGACTTATATCCAAAAATCTGAAATTATTAGTCATACCAATGACCAAGTACGCACTAGACGATATGTCAATGCTAAGTCAGATACGATTCAAGTGCACAGATAGCCAATCTTAATACCTCTATTTAAGGCATAGCCTAAATTTATAAATCTTTGTAAGTACAACAGTTTTAAAAATTGACTTCAGATCTACGACCGAGTGAAAAAATTGAGACCTCAAGTTACAAACTTCATACAATGAGGAAGCAAACGAACTTCAGAATTTTTGTCTAGCATAGCAGTGCCAAATTTCAAATCCTTATGTCTTAGATTTGAACTACCAAATCTAACTTCAAACAAAATGTGTAAGTGTTTTTATCTTCTTGAATTGATTTTGAACTAAATTAGCCACGAGCAATAGTGGAGCCTCATCCTGTTACACACAATAGCTAGCATCATTTTATATCTAGAGATAACATGAGTTTGGGTCCTTTTTCCAATTGGAGAGAACGAATAAAAAAAAAAAAAAAAAAGCCATGCCTTGAACAATTTGGGATCGACTATATGAATCGTCACTACTTCATTTAAGCTTAACTCATGTCATTATCATACCAAATAAATATATGGGTATGTGTGTGTGTATATATTACTTTTACTACTATATTATATATATAAAAGACAATCCAAAGAATTTTGTAATACTTAGTTACATTGTAACTATTTGGTTAGCTTGCCAACCAAAAAGGTTTTGCTCTTTCAAATATTTACCCTTGTATTTGCTATTTATTACTTCATATATCAAAGTATGTTTTCAACAAATGAAGATATTTTCAAACCAATAAATGAAGATATTTTCAAACCCCTTTTTGGTAATACATGGCCCCTTAGACTAACTTTTTGGAAGTATGTACCATGACTTTTTTTCTATGTCTTATTTTTGCCCCTACTTTATTTCTTTTTACTTAGGTTGCCACATCCAATATGGTACATATAATTTGAGTCCTTTGAAAATACTTGAAAAGTTGTGCATGGTGATGATGTCATCTAATCGAAATAGCTCTGCACAAAGATAATCTAAAATGGTGAAAATAATAATTTTGGAGAAATCATTTGGTACTGACAGAGTGTCGATTATATTTTCTTAGTAATTTTAAAATCACCGTTAAATTTCTCTTGATCTAAATTTTAATTTAAAAAATATTTTGAAAATATAAAGGTTTAGTGATTTAACACAATTATACAATAGAAAATAAATTTCAATAACGATCCTTAAAAAAAAAAAAGAGAAGAAACAAAATTATTAGATACATACGGTGAACAAAATTATTAGATACAGATGTCGTCATTGCAATGAGACATGATTTAATTATTTAAAATTTAGCCAATCCTAATTTACTTGGGGCTATATCATAGTTATAATATCATTATAACACAAATTTAGAAAATATATTAGACAAAGAAAAAAGAAAAGAAATACATCTCCTCACATCCATTTCTTGAAAGGAAAAGAAAATCTTTAATTAAGAAAAATCATTATTTTTTTCATATATCTTTAAAAATTTTGAATTGTCAAGTATTGAAATTTATAGGACTTTTTACATAGTTTTTAAATAAAAAATTTCAAAACACTTATTGATTCTATGCCCAAGTTCATTGTCAAAATTAAATAGTTTGACTCTTAAAATTTAAACTGCGTATGACATAAATTGAAACTTATCAATTACTTTATTACCTTAACTTGAGCCCGGGCTCAGCACGAGCTTCCCGACACTAATATATATAGGCTAAACCCATCGACAAACACCAAGTTGTCCACTTTTTCACTCAACACCTAAAGTGACTCTTGTTCCATTTAAACACTTGGTGGGTCATTCCTATTTCACTTGTATACTTTTTTTGCACCGTTATTGGAGCAAACCAACACCAAAGGGGGCGCCACCTCATTACACATCCAACTAGCCCAAAAGCCCCAATTTTTAATGGTCAAAACTCCACGAATTTACAAATTAGTGAATTTACAATTAAAATGAGTTGGCACAATTTAATTGAGTTGGTACAATTTAAATGAGTCAAGGCACAATTTGATTGGTCACTTAATCCACGTGAGACGATCGGTGTTGGTTTTACTCCGATAATCTGCAAAAGTGTCTAAGTAATAGAACGACCCACCTAAAGCTGTCTAACAAGAAAACACTTTAGATGTTCAGCAGTGGTTTAACGCTGACGTTGTCATTCACGTGCTTCATATATATATATATATATATATATATATATGGGTCATACTAACATACCACATGAAGGTAGTAAGTTAGCTATGTCCCCACTTTTTACTTTCCTTAAATGCCCCTGACAGAACATATAGGGACACATTAACTTGAGGAATTTTTTGTCATTTCAAAAAGAAAAAAAAAATCCAGTATGCTTTTTTGCCTTTCTTTAGCTGGCGTCTCCACCCTTTCTCTTCTTCCAGTTCCTTTTGAGATGAAATTATTTGTTATTTAAGCAGTCACTTAGTTTTCTGAGGACGAATTCAGTTTGCTTTGCTGCAATCCCTATTTTCACGATTCCAAACTAATTTCCATAACTTCAAGTTCCATATTGACGGACTGCAAAATATGTTTGCTTGAATGAAATTATTTCAGTAATTATACTATTTGTAATTATGGGGGAATTGTTCTATAGGAATCAAACTTCGGGTCTTCTTTAAATACCCAATTCACCCCAAGTCTTAATTTTTTGCCATGTTAAATAATACGAACCTTTTTCTCATTGTCAAGGAAAATTAAAGTATCATACTACTTCAAATTAATTTGTTTTTCCTTTGGTTTTCTTTACACATAGATTAGAATGCAAAGTTCTTACGTTCGTTAATGGTCTGAATTAGATTACTTGAAGATAAAAAAAATAGATGATATCCTATAATGGAAGAGTTTCAATTTAAAAAATGATTACCAGTCCATAAAAACAAGATAAATGGGTCTTCTTTCTAGAGAGAGAAACAATGGAAATGAAAAGTGAGAAGTGAGAAAGGGGTAGATTTGGGTACAAGACAAAAAAGTCCTTATGTCCCTATATGTTCTGTCAGGGTCATTTAAGGAAAGTAAAAAGTGGGGGTATAACTAACTTACTACATTCATCTACAGTCAAATCTCTTTATGATGACACCGTTTATCCGAAAATTTCATGGAGATAGCCAAACATGTAACCCTTCCATGGTTGTGTACTCCTCTTATGGTGTTTGAAAAGGAGACAATTGGTCTCACGCATAGGGCAGAACTGATACCTGCTGGCAAGTAGGAATAGTAGCATTTAGATCCATATCACTTATTTGTGCTGAATAAACCTGCAACATTACAAGGGAAAGGCTTATATGTGCAGGGGGATGTGACCCCTAGATCACCGAAAGAGTCATTTGTAGGATTTAAGAGCTTGAGTGTGGGGTTCCTCATCCAGCAGTCCAGACTCCAGACTACAATTCCAATTTGTTTAGGGATATTCTTTTATGTAATCAAATTGTTGTCTATCTTTATAGTAATGGAGACCATGCTACTGTCGATCACAAACCAGTGAGTTCACAAAACTGCTTCACATCCCAATAAAATTACTAGTATGTTTCTACCAAGAGTCATTTACAAAAGGAGTATAGGCTTTTATGTCTATTGTTTAGTCCCACAAACATTGCTAAACGAATAAACGCGGTAAGCTCCAATTGCACTGAAATGATTTGGGAGTACAATTGTGCACTCCCAAGAATCAAACTTCTGTGGAGAGTTCGCTCCAAAGTGCTTATTCAACAAGCATTTCATAATCACCCTTAAATTGTTTGCACTGAACTTCTTTGAGTTTCTCGAAATTTACTACCAGTTTACAGTAGTAGGAAAAAAGTGAAAACTTCACAATTATATACATTGAGCCATCTAAAGATAATAAAGGCATCCATGACAAACTATTGATCCTAGAGAATACAACAAGAACATAAATCCAATTTTTTGTGCTTAAACTCATTTATTATTTAGTGTTAATATACGACAGCTTTTCTGATATTATGGTCTTATATGACATGGACAGGTACAAATACATTAAATTTTTTACAATTTTCAATAATAGCATTTGGCTTGACCCCAACCATGTTAATTGAAGTTATAAGATTACAATGATTTGAGAGGGACATGGAACCTTGCCTCTAATCTACAAAAGAAGATTGAGTATATCAATCTTAAAAGGAAAGAATTAGCCTATACAAAGCTCTTTCCATAAATACAAAGCAAGTTAACGAACAAAGAAGTTGCATTTTTCATATCTTTTTCTAGCAATGGGCAACTGCCATTTATCAAGTTGAACTAATCCCTTGACTTCTCTTGGTAGACTTTGGTGAGAATGGTATAAGATCCTAGTTCCACTTGAACATGCAAGGTTTGCCAGATAGTCAGCAACAGAGTTTGCTTCCCTAAAGCAATGAGTAACTTTATCAATTTAAATATTGATAAACCAAATCTTAATTTAAACATGCAAGGACTATTCTTCCCCAGCAATTTTCATTGTGGAGAGAGAGACGACAGTCAGCAGAACAAATTCGTACTTATTTATTCATAAAACCATAAAATGTTCTAAGTATATTTGGATGAAAAATATTTTGATTAATTTTAGACCTTACCAGTTCATAGAGTTTTCAATATTTAAAGAAATTGCTACATAGTAGTTATTTTGAAATCTGTTTAACTTTTCTTCTTAAACTTTAAGTAAGTCAAGATAAAGCTATTTTACCCCCGCTAAATCAAGTTGATCTTTCTCAGTTTCTCTAAAGTAGATGCCTTATTACCCCATACTCAAATGTTCCAATTACAAGGTGATGTACACGGGTGGATGTATGTATTAATATTTATGCATGTATATCTCAGTTCCCAATCATGATCTTATTTAGATTTATATTTTACAGTAAATTGATGTTACTCGAAGATAATAAAAAATTGTTACCAGAATTTATTAAAAAAATTGTTACCAGAATTTATTAAACCATGTTTCGGGTTTTGTTATCCAGTACAGTACTAAAATATACAATTCAATTTGAATGTGGTAATAAAAGAATGAAGTAATGAAGAGTTACAAAATGCCATCTCTATGGAAGACATATTGGTAGCAACAAATTAAATTAGAGCTCTATATGTAACTGCTTCCCTTGTAAGCAATAATTCAATCAATCTTATGATAAGAGCATGCACAATTTTGAGCACCAATATCTTCTGCAATACAAGGAGGCTCGGCTCTTCCGTCTTGGTACCACACTTTTCTTTGTTGCACTAGTTCAGTGATGAAATTGTCAAGCATTTCTCGGGTGATGCCTGGCATAACAATAACATGTGCCATATCTTTGACGCATGAAAGTTGCCAACGACGGACAAATTCATGGTCACGTGGCCTTTCAAGTACGACTATGATGCTAAGCTCATTTACCATGGCACTTATCCCTACTTGTTGAAGACGATCTTTTAAATGTTTGGCATTGTCGATGCATCTTTTAACATCATTTTGAAGGCCAATTTTACCTTTAGCGCTCAAACTATACCATAAGAAAATTGGAGTTAAACCGTTACGACTACCAGAAATAGTGGCATCGACTGAAGCAATGTACTCCACATTTCTTGAGAGATTGTTGATGTAGCTTTTTCTTGTTATTTGGACACCACAAGGCATAGGACATCCCAAGAACTTATGACCAGAAATTGTGACACTTCCAATTGGTTTCTTGAAACTAATCATCTGTTCAAATTGCATAAAGAATAATTAATTAGAATATGCTCCGCGGATTACTCAATAGTTTGTTAGGAGTATGAAGCGAAACTCACGTTGTTTATAAAGGGGATCATAAGCCCACATAGTGCTGCATCACAATGGATGTAAAACTTATCATGTGAATAGCCACAATCTTTGAGTGTTTGAAGAATAATATCAACATCGTCAACAGCTCCTTTGAAGGTAGTTCCTACATTTAAAAGGACCATAATTAATTAGAGAAATGTTGTGCGAGGACTAAGTACATAAAAGAAAGAAAAAAAAAAAAAAGGATAGAGGTTGGAATAAATATATACCAATGGTGACATTTATAATTGCTGGTTTGTCCTTATTTTGAAGCAACTTTGCTTTTAAATCTGAATAATCCATCTCCCCATTTATTGATGTGTTGATCGTTTCTAAATCCATTCTATACATTCTTGCAGCTTTGGGGACCGAGTAGTGAGAGTCTTTTGACGCATATAATATTCCATCAGGAAGTAGCTCTCTCCTGCATAAGTGATATTAAGAAATTTAAGAGCATTGAAACAATAGTATAATTTATTTTATTACACTTTTCTTTGTCATAACAATTTCTTAAATCTTTTGATTTGTCAAACTTACCCATTCAGAATACCATGGAGATTGCCTTCAGTGCCACCATTTGTAACATAACCCCAATATTGATCCTTTTCGATTTCCCATAATTGGGCAAACCAATCCAAAACAGCCATTTCGAAGTCTTTTGAATGGAAATCCACAGTGTTCTGAATGAAAGGATCACCACAATTGTTGAGGTGAAATTGCAAAAGTGGTGCTAAAGTTGCATAGTGTTCATAGCAAATGTTCACTGGATAACCTAATAAGAACAAGAAAACAGTTAATTTAGGTTCATTGAGTGGGTAATTGGTGGCTAAGAGTGAAGGCAATAAAAATAATACAGTAATAATTACCTAAATGAAAATTGACTCGTTGGGTAAGTGTGTCCAAATAATTAACTAAGATAGTGTCCAAGGAGGGACCATCATTCCTCAAGTCAGGTTCCATGACTGCAAGTTGCAAGTTCTTCCTTGGTCCTGCAGGTGGCGGTGCCACCTTCTGTCTCTTGTAATCGCTATTCGGAAACAAACGGTGTGGCGCTAAACCTCTAGGTGTTATGGCTGATGGTTCAAATTCCTGTCAAGTATCACAATCCAATTTAAGATATAATTAAGTAAAAAGATATCATGTCTAACGATGTAAATTTTTAAATGAGATGATCATACAATTAAACAATTTTGATTCTCACATCAAGCAGTTACTATGGAGTCAAAAGATGTAATGATCAATAGTAGTACATTGTTTCCTTTAGGTGTCAGAAGACTATGGATCACAAATAATAGCTATCTCAATTGCAGAATTCCTATATTAATTAGAAGATATAATTATCTAAATTTTGCAAAAAATAGCTTTTGGAACTAAACAAAGTGAATTGTTTGTAATGGTGAAAAGGAGACAGTGAAGATGTTAACATGAACAGTACGTACCATTTCAAGTGAGAGGCTACCCATTCTTGTGAAGCACAAATTAAGGTTTTTGTTTGCTTAGTATGGAAAACAAACTGCTGACTGAATTTTGTTCATATATCTTTGGGTACTTATATATGTCTAAAAGATCAAGGTTGTGCACCAACCATCTATTAATTTTTTTTTTACTTTTCTCTTTTCCTTCTTTTTTCCCCTCTTTTTCCTGTTAGTTTCTTCAATGTATCCACTTGCCTTTCTAAAGTTTCATTAAGTTTATTGCAAATGGACTTGCCCTTGTGGTTTGACCCCGTTTTAGAAAGTGACTGCTCAACTTAATTTGCCACACATTATTCTATTAATTATCAATGGGTGGGTGAGATTAATGAGAAGCCTAATCCAAATAAACGTGTGCAAAGACTAGTGCCAAAACTCGAGTGCGTAAACAATTCATTCTTTCTTAAGAATTATACCGCTTCTTGTAGTAGCCATTGTGTCGAACTACAACCAATTATAAAATGTTAGTTTTCTATGTGCCTTGCATAAAAAAGAATGGGTTTTCCTCCTCCATCCAGTGATTATTTTGTTATTTCTAACATTTTATAATTGGTTACGTGATTATTTTATAATCACGTAACAGTGATTATTTTGTTATTTCTAACATTTTATAATTGGTTACGTGATTATTTTATAATCACGTAACAGTGATTATTTTGTTATTTCTAACTTTCATCGACATCTTGTGTCAGAAATATGATATTTTTTATAGACAACTATGTACATTTATTCTAAGAACAAGGTTTTTAACACGCACGATTAATTTATTTTTAATCTGTTCATTCATTAGTCAATGTCATTACTTATGCTCAGATACTAAACTTCAAAAACATGATTTATTTGCTCTATACTTACATATACGTAGAATGACAAAAGGGGAAATAATAATATGCTTTGAAAAAGTAAAAAAGAAAAAAGAAAAAAAAGAGAAAAAGACATAGTATGATAGCCTAAGGGTAAAATATGCATTTAAAAAACTTAATTGAGATAAGAGGAAGAGAATATTTATTATTTAGAGTTGGAGGATGAATTTGATTTTTTTAAGTGAAATTAGAATACGAGAATGCTTTTCACCCAGTCGAAAAATGTAATAGTAGCAAACTTTTATCCTTGTGAACCAATATATTTTGTGGAAGAAGTTTCCTTTTGAAAGTTTGGCAAACAATAGTTTGACCAAATATTTGCAAACTGGCAAAAGAGAAAGGTAAAGGATTGTCAGCTGCACTTCGCTTTCACTGAATCCAAACAAGTGGAATCTACTTCACTCTCTCATTCACCAAACATATATGCACCTCCCAATGTCAAATAATATTTAAAAAAAAAAAAAAAACCAAAGTAAGTTAACTAATGATTCGAGAATTGGTCAGCGGAGAAAACATATACACCAGTCAACCTTTGAATTTGGTCTTTTTATAACTCTGTTCACACGAATTATCATTTAAAAAGGTTACTCATATAAATGTGGTACTAATAACATTATGAATAATGATTTTTTTTTTTTTTTTTTTTTTTTTTTTTTTGGTTGTCGCAGGGCATAGATTAGGCAAAATTGAAATCTGAATTTCTTCAATCTTTTGTTCGGTGCTTTTAGATTTAAATTTTAAAAGTTTCGAATTTCAGATTTGGGACTTATATCCAAAAATCTGAAATTATTAGTCATACCAATAACCAATTAGACACTAGACCATATGTCAATGGTAAGTCAGATACGACTCAAGTGTACAGATAGCCAATTTTAATACCTCTATTTAAGGCATAGCCTAAATTTATAAATCTTTGTAAGTATAACAATTTCAAAAATCGACTTCAGACCTACGACTGAGTGAAAAAATTGAGACCTCAAGTTACAAATTTCAGACAATTTGGAAGCAAACGAACTTCAGAATTTTGGTCTAGCCTGGCAGTCCCAAATTTCAAATCCGTATGTCTTAGATTTGAACTACCAAACCTAACTTCAAACAAAATGTGTAAGTGTTTTTATCTTCTTGAAGTGATTTTGAACTAAATTAGCCACTAGAAATAGTGGAGCCTCATCCTGTTACGCACAATAAGTCATTTGGTATCCATAGTTTAACACGAGTTTGGGTCTTTTTTCCAATTGGAGAGCGAGAAAAAAAAAAACAATAATAACCACGCCTCAGTTCTGAACAATTTGGGATCAACTAGATGAATCATCACTACTTCATTTAAGCTTAACTCATGTCATTATCATACCAAATAAATATATGGGGGTGTGTGTGTGTGTGATAACACAGATAAAAGTTTTTCCAAAATTTGTGCCGGAAGTTTCTAATAGAAATATTTTATCATGTGTTCAAATGTTCAATCGAAAAAAATTATAATTTGAGTATTTAGGTAAAATTTATTGTCAAATTTAAGAAGTTACTCATGTATTCCGACAATTCATAATAATTCTCTTCATTAAGAGCGCTAAATTCATAATAATTCTCTTCATTAAGAGCGCTAAATAAATGTCTAGTCTTTCTTCATGGGCATTGGCCGGCCGTAATCTCGATGTAGTCATTCAAACGGCTCAACGAACTTTGCTTCTCACTAGTATTAAATGTTTTCGATACTTCAACTTTTCATTGCATTCCTTCATAACAAGAACAAACAACTTATTTGTGTGTGTGTGTGTGATTTTTTTTTTTATTATTATACGTGTGTACGTATGCATGTACATATGTATGTATGTATGTGCACCTCAGTTCCCATAATGTATAATCTATTTTACTCACAAATTAACAGTAAGTTCGTGCAACAGAAAGATCATAAAAGAGTGAAATTTTTTTAATCAAAAAATGTTTCTTTTATCTTGTCCGGTAGTACAATCAGGTATACAATTCACTTTCAATATGGGAAATACAAATGAAGTCATAAAGAATTAATAAATGGGATCTCTCTTGTCTTCTTTGCCTTCTAAGGACTAATGTAGTCAATCTTATGATAAGTGCATGCACAATTTTGAGCACCAATATCATCTGCAATACAAGGAGGCTCGGCTTTCCCGTATTGGTACCACAGTTTTCTTTTGTTGCACTAGATCAGTGATGAAATCGTCAAGCGTTTCTCGGGTGATGCCTGGCATAAAAATAATATGTGCCATATCTTTGACGCATGAAAGTTGCCAACGACGGACAAATTCATGGTCACGAGGCCTTTCAAGTACAACTATGATGCTAAGCTCATTTAGCATAACACTTATCCCCTCGCAACTGCTGATGCTCTTTCAAATATCTGGCATTATCGAGGCATCTTTTAACATCTTTTTGCAGGACAATTTGACCTTTAGCGCTCAAACTATACCATAAGAAAATTGGAGCTAAACCATTACAACTACCAGAAATAGTGGCGTCCACAGAAGCAATGTACTCCACATTTCTTGAGAGATTATTGATGTAGCTTTTGTTTGTTATTTGGACACCACAAGGTATTGGGCATCCTAAGAACTTGTGACCAGAAATTGTAACACTTCCAATTGGCTTCTTGAAACTAGTCATCTGTTCAAATTAAATAAAAAATTATTAGAATGTCGTTTTGAAAATTAACCAAGAGTTTGTTAGAATTAGTTTAGTAAGAAACGAAACCTCACATTGTTTATAAAGGGGACCATAAGCGCACATAGTGCTGCATCACAGTGGATGTAAAACATATCATGTGAATAGCCACAATCTTTGAGTATTTGAAGAATAATATCAACATCATCAACAGCTCCTTTGAAGGTAGTTCCTAAACCAATAAGGGAAACGTTGTAAGAGGACTAAGTACATAACAGAAAAAAGAATGAAAAAGAAAAAGGATAGAGGTTGGAGTAAATTAGTATATACCGATTGTCACATTTATAATTGCAGGCTTGTCCTTATTTTGCAGTAACTTTTTTCTTAGATCTGAATAATCCATCTCCCCACTTATTGATGTACTGATCGTTTCCAAGTCCATTCTGTACATTCTTGCAGCTTTAGGGACTGAGTAGTGAGAGCTTTGACGCATATAATATTCCATCAGGAAGTAGCTCTCTCCTGCATAAATAATATTAAGATATTTAAGAGTACTGAAACAATATAATTTATTTTATTATACTTTCTTTGTCATAGCAACTTCTCAGAATTTTTGTTTAGTCAAACAATATAGAACTAAAACTTACCCTAACAAAATGCCATGGAGATTGCCTTCAGTGCCTCCATTTGTAACATAACCCCAATACTGATCTTTTCAATTTCCCGTAGTTGTGCAAACCAATCTAAAACAGCCATTTCGAAGTCTTTTGAATGGAAATCCACAGTGTTCTGGATGAAAGGATCACCACAATTATTTAGGTGAAATTGCAAAAGTGGTGCTAAGGTTGCATAGTGCTCATAGCATATGTTCCCCGGATAACCTGAGAAAAATTAGACGAAAAGAGTTGATTTAGTCATCTCATTGAGTGGGTAATTGGTGGCAAAGAGTGAAGGCAATAAGAAAAATTATTTACCTAAACGAATATTAACTCGTTGGGTAAGTGTGTCTATATAATTGACTAAAATAGTGTCCAAGGAAGGACCATCAGTCTGCAAGCCAGGCTCCATGACAGCAAGTTGCAAGTTCTTCCTTGGACCTGCAGGTGGCTCCACCTTCTGTCTCTTGTAATCGCCATTTGAAAACAAACGATGTGGCGCTAAACCTCTGGGTGTTATGGCTGATGGCTCAAAGTCCTGTCATCCAGTTTAAGATATAATTAATTAAAATAAGAAACACATTTGTCTAATAACATAAATTTTTAAATGAGGAGATCATAAAATTCAACAATTTTGATTCTGGCCACTAGCAATAATTATGGGTAATTAAAATGAATACATTTTTGTTTTAGGTATTAGAAAACTATAGATCACAAATAATAGCTATTAATTATAGATAATTTCATAAAACCTTTCGGAGAGGACAAGTAAATTTTGCAAAAAATAGCTTTTGGAACGAAACAAAGTGAGCTGTTTGTAATTGTATCGGAAGATGTTAATTTGGGCATGTAACACGAACAGTACGTACCATTTCAAGTGAAAGGCTACCCATTCTCGTGGTTGTGCACTACATAAATCTCAAATCTGAAATGTAAGTTTGTTTCTCAAATCGAAATCAGTTTGCATTTGAACGATACTTGCTCCTAACTCGTGTGAAATTTAGTTCTCCCAGATTAGAATATCAAAGGAGGACGTTGCAGATGCCCGGGGCGGTATTTAGGTATATTGTTTCACAAAATTTTGATTGTTTAGGTATATTGTTTCTCAAAATTTTGATTGTTTTCCCTAATTTTGATTGTTTAGGTATATTGTTTCTCAAAATTTTGATCGATTCTTGCTGCTAACTTGTTTTCTAGGGTTTTAATGTTCTAATTTTAGTTCTAATTTTGATTGTTTTCCCTAATGTTCTAATTTTAGTTCTAATTTTGATTGTTTTCCCTAATCTAGGGTTCATGCATGAAGTTCTATGTACTGATTTCACCCGATTCATGTTCTAATTTTAGTTCTATTGGCCAAATTGGGACTGAGTTGGTAAAATTGGTAGAAAATTATTTTCTATCAACAATCGATTGGTGATTTTACAGTAGAAAACTTTAAATTAAGATAGTTGTCAAGGAAATTTTGGTAGAAAAATGTTTTTCTTCTGGAAATTTCAATCTCTGTGATTTTTAGGGTTCTAACTGTTCTATTTTTATTGTTTTCCGGATCGTTGGTGACTTTACTTGTTGCTATGTGCAGAATTATTAATTAACAATTTTGAGGTTATTTGTGTTGATGGTTAATTTTGAGTTGATTCCCTGTCTTTTGAAATGATTTTCTTGAATTATGGTGTTTTCGTGGCGTTCCGGGAACTCTTCGGTGTTGGAGAGCATCGTCGGCCATAATGTTACTTTTTCTTAGATTGTTCCTTTTCTGTATGTATGATTTTGTAGTTAGGGTTGCAATTGATGCCCATTTGTTCCCATGAATAGCATAAGCCTTGTTATACCCCGCGTTTTCAGAGCATGAGTATGACATGTCCTCACCGTAGTAATGGAGTGTCGGAGACGTCCCATGATGTTTTGAAAGGCACAAGCCATGGAAAGTACGTAACAACGAAGTAAAAGGATGAATTACAATCTCGTAAGTCGTAGTCGGGAAAGACTATTTTGAGACCCGAGAACATGACCATTTTTAGTATAATGAATGACAAATACCATGTATGGAGAGTTTCGGAATATTTCGAGGTCGAATAAATTGAAGAGAAATAAGTTCGACGAAAATTTGAGAAATGCTGGGCGGATTTTTAGTCAACTTTGGAGGCACATATCTCCCAGTATATTTGGAGTTTTAAGGTGAAACCGAAGCCTAAAATGAAGCTCGTCGAGTCTAGTTTGTAATGCAACAAACCGCTCATTGATAGGACGTCGGAGTAGAGAATTATAAACGTTACAAACTCGAGCTGATGAAGCGAAACAAAACCGCAATGAATCGCTACAAGATCGCTACAATATCAGTAGCTACGGACGCCGCCCTCGGCCCCTATAAAGGGTTAAAATCTCACTTTTTCATCCAAAAACTTCCAAAAATTTCCAGAAAATTCAGCAACAAAGGGAGCAATATACATCACAAAAATTGAGGGTTTTGAGTGAAATTTCAAGTAACGAAGTATCAATCGAGGTCCGGGCAACGCGTAGTCGCGATTATAATTTCGTTTGGTGTTGGAATTATCTTGGGGACAAGAAAATGATGAAGATTTTGCTACCTTCATAAAAAAAAAAATAAGGTATGAATTGTTGAATCTCTTTCTCTATCAATATGAATTAAGGAATAATTTCAAGAATAGAGGTTATGGTTTATTGTGTTGATGTTGTTGATTTATGGATTGAGGGTTGAAGAGAAATTTGGATGAAAATACATATAATTATCTTGTAGGATGTTGGGGATGTTGTTAGTATTAATTTCGACTTCTTTACGGAAATAAAGTTATTAATTAGTCGTATCCCAAGTTGGTTGGTTGGGAAATTTAGAAAATAGTGTGTGGGCTGTTTTATGGCATATATTGGTGTTGGAAATGATGTTATTGCTATTGGTTTTGTTGTTGATGTTGTTGGTTGTTGAATTGGAATCTCGGGCTAGGCATATAAACAGGGGAAATGCTTCGAATCTTGCGAATCTAAAAGGACTTTCATTAAGTGTTTAAGACGAGCGTATGACGATGATCCTAACGATATTATGAATGGTTCTATATGTAGATTACGAGGCTACGAATAATTCTTAAGCAAGTTGCAAGACAGAAATAAGTTGGAAATCGAGAAGTATCTTCCGTATATGTTAAGGCTAGTCCCCTTCTTTCTAAAGGCATGATCCTTTCGTTATAAACCTTTATGTCGTACCATAATATCATTGTTTCCGCAAATGCTAGAAATCCACGAATCTCGCGATCCTTATGATGTTATTGAGCTCCCAAAGGCATGATTCTTTCCTTACCAAACTATGCTTGAATTCCATGAAAACTCTCATTTCCAAGAATGTTAGAGATTCATGACTTTTAAAGTTTCTATGATGGTAGAATTGAATAATTTCTTATATGATAACCATGATGATGATCATGAGGGATTTACTTATCCAAGCTCCAAGGCATACGGATTTCATGTTGTTATGAGATAATTTTATTCACAGAGATTTCCATGTACCTGAGCTATATATTATTATGATGACTATCATGAGAACGATTTTATGTTCAAAGGTTCCAAACTTATGATTTCAATGACGATATGAGAATATTGAGCTATCTTTTGACTTTTCTTAACTTTATTCATTGTTGTTAGTCTCACCTTATAATAATTGTTCCTTCAAGGTGAGACAAAGTGACGATGAGTATTCCATAATATATTCGGAGGCTACCGACCTTACGTCACTCCGATACAGTTGTGGCTTTTGATTAGGCTCTTATGCATGCTTTATATATATGTATGTATTTTCTCACACCGCACCGCGCTATAGTCGGCGGGCGGAGCACGTAGATGTGCACACCACCTGCCGGTGGGCATGTGATGATATCGCCCGGACGCGGGAGGCCCCGACGCGGCTAACGATGATAACACCGAGCCTTAAATGGCCGGGCATGATACTACTTATATATCACACCGAGCCTTCCTGGCCGGGCATGTTACTTTCACACCGAGCCTTTATGGCCGGGTATGTTACTATGTATATGTATGAAATGTTTTTTAAAAAAAAGCTAAGCATGCATGACATCCGCCTTATGAGGCATCCAGATGACATCCGCCTTACGAGGTATCCAGATGTTCAGGTTATCTCTCTTACTCATTGTTACTTTTTATATCTATATTATGATATTATTCATGCCTTACATACTCAGTACATTATTCGTACTGACGCCCCTTTCTTCGGGGGCTGCGTTTCATGCCACGCAGGTGTATACGGATGAGTAGAGGATATAGCTAGAAGATGTTCCAGCTGGATTGGCGAGCTCCATTTCTTTCCGGAGTGTTGCCGAGTCAGAGTATCCATGTCATGGTATAATGATTTATGTTAGAGACTTTGCGGACGAGTCACGTATATAGTATGCCGGTTTGCAAGCGGCTCCGTGTTTAGATGGATTATCATGCATTACTTTACAGATTTCATATGATCACAGATCTTACTTGATTTGATAAAGACGGAAAGAATGTTTTTTTTTTCTTCTAAACGGCTTCCGTTATGCATTTCAATTAATGACCTGCAAGTCCAGTGAGATTAAGAGTATAACGAGAGCCAGTGGGTTCGCCCAACTCTAAGTAAGGGTCGGGTGCCCATCATGCCCTATCAGGATTGGGGTGTGACAAGCCTGTTAAGAGTGGTGGAATTATTAATTTCATTCATAAGCTACTTATATAAGCTTAAACAATAGTTGCTTCTTAGAATTTGAACCTACAGGTGACACAACTGGAAACTAAAGAGTATATCTAAGTTCAATGTAGCATAGCACCAAATCTTTACATTATGCAGAACTCCACATTTCACACTAAGCGTTGTAGATGCTAAGAGGTGTAATTGTTAACCACGCGGAAGGACCTAAGTCCTCACCGTAGATAAGATGCAACTTCAACATTTGGTAAAAATAAAAGGATCTGATAGAAATAAAAAGTATCCACAGCGAGATAACGTAGTAACATTTTGAGTATTTTCATACATGCGATTGAATTGGTTGTTGCTAAAATTATGTGTTACTAACTTTCTGCCTATATTTGCAACAATGGCTAGGCCAAGAAGGTTCAAGGCTACACCACTTGATACAGAGATCACTTCTGCAAATTCTGATGAGGTTAGGTGTAAACGCTTTAAGGTTGCACCACCTGAAGCTGGTTCTGCATCACAAACTTCGTCTAATGGTAGTGATCATGTTAGCATGCCACCGACACATAGGCCTGAGTATGCTTCATCTGAATCTGATTCATCGGATGATGATGATGTCCCTCCTACTTCTAGTGAGACTACTGTAAGTAAGAAGAAGAGCTATTGGATTGTCAGTCTTATTGGTAAGCATCATTATTACTCTTGTACTTTTGATTTGCTTGACAACGATATTATTTAAAATATGACAATTTTTGTTCTAGATAAGGGTGGTACCATTACAGAAGGAAGACCGAAGGTGTGAGATATTTGGTCACTTCCTACGGGTAAAAGAATTATCATCCCGTGCAATGAGCTTGGCCAAGTGTTCATTCATGTAGTGTAGGATCTGTTTGGGTTGGCCGAGGTAGTTTGAGTCAGATCTGACTTCATAAGCTTAACATGTGACCACAAGCTTATGTTCTAAAGTGACATTGAATCTTTTAGTATTATTGTTTTATTGATATCATGGTATGACTTAAAGAGTAACCTGTTAGGAATTATTTAAGGTACATGTCTATAGTTCAAAACCTGGATTCTTAAGGTATTGCTATTTATTAGTCTGAGTTGGGATCATGATTTCTTAAAATGTGTTTTCAAGTTTATTCTGAAAAATAGTGTGGATGGCCTTCTCAATTATCTATGAACAACATCATAAATAAGTACGCCAATTAAAGATAAATACAATGTTACAGAGATACATGAGAAATCAAGGAGCACCTAAACATGAAGATAGATGTCTGACTTGTTTAATGATATCTTGTCTTATGCAGAAGAAGATTCTTGTGGAGGATGGTCGATTAAGAGACTATATGATGAAGAGTATTGGAAAGACATGGATAAATACTAGATGTTCTCTCTATCATCGCTTTTATAAAGAGTCAATGACTTTTAGTAAAATGTTGCAAGACGTCCAGGTGGAATTGATCTTGACCAGTGGACGTGGTTTCTTTAATATTGCAAGGATAAGAAAACACAGGTAACATATTATTTGATGGGTTCTTTAAGCTTCAAATCTCAAACCAATAGAGCTCTGCAAATGGTTTTAAGAGCCAAATAGAGCTGAGTTCCCCCTCAATTACCTGGATTAGCTAATTTATTTACTTCAGCTTATAAATAGAACACTATTGTTAGAAGAGAACATATCTCTGATTTAAACTGTTTTAGTTACCTATTGTTATAAGAGAACACTATTTTCTCTGATGCTTGTTGTTTTCTAGTCTTTATTATATACCTTAGCAACTGGTTTTTAAAGTCTGTTTACCATTTAAAAAAAAAAAATTCAACTATGGCTTTTATTAATTCTTGGTTAATGCAAGTGCAGAAGATGTGCAAGCAGAATGCTGAAAATCGACGGAAGCAAACTTACACACACACTAATGGTTCAAAAAGCTTACCTAGGAGAAAAGCTGAAGAGGTTTGTCAATTAAAAAGCTCAAGTTATTTGTTTCCTATTCTTCAAATTTTTCTTGGTCTTATAGTTTTAAATATATGATTGTGGTCATAATAATGTAGGAGCGTAAACGTGGGAGACCAATGAATAGAGGAGGACTGTGGCCCTTGACTCACAAACGGAAAGACTCGACATATATGAATGAAGCAGCCAAGCTTATTGGTGTAAGTAATAATTGATAAATTTTCCTTATATACCTAAAATAAAAATTCTTATTTAATGGTTGATACTAAATTTATATAGGAGAAAATAGAGAGGATTGAAAGTCAGGATGGCGTGTCAAAGAAAATTTCAGAATTTGATTCACTTGCACAAGTGTTAGGAAAGGAGCACGCTGGTCGGGTTCCAGGAGTGGGTTATGGGCCGACACCTACTCAAGGGTTTGGCCAAACAGCCTATCAATTTAATGGTGTATCTTCAACACAAGCTAATCGAGATCATGAAATGGAGGAGATGAAGTTGAAGATGCAGGAGCTTCAATCAGTGGTGGAAAGTGAAAGATCTAGAAGGCGAGCTCTTGAGAACTTTCTAACAAGATATATAGTCCAATAAGGAATGGAATTGCCGGCTGAGTTGGCTGATATGGGTAGTGCTGCGACGGTATATTTTACCTTCTCTATCTATCTATCTCACTCTCTGTCTATGAAAAAAGAATTCTTTTTTTGAACATGACTTACATAGTAGAAGCACTAGAATATTCATGCATATTTCCAGAGCTACCAAAGATTATAACGGAGACTTTGGCATCACAAAGAACAATGATTTCTTTAATTTGATGAATAGGTTAGAATAAAGAGGAAAAAGATATTTAAAATAATGGTATTTTCTATAAGAGGTCTCTTAGCCCTCTTTTTTGTGGTGGTTTTTTTTTTTTTTTTTTTTTATCTTTATCTACTTTTTGGCCTTCCATAAACTGATGGATTTTTGTTAGCAATGCATAGTTTTTTGTTTCCAAGCACAGGGAAGGAAGACTTTTCATGTAAAGCTTGTGCTACTGTTTTTTTTTTTCTCCTTTTCATTTCATTGTTTTAGTCTTATAACCACCCACTAATTTTAAAGAGAAAAAAGATGGCATACTTTTTCTACATGGTTTCTATCTTTTTCATTTTTGGAGGTCCTATGGAGATGCTTGGAGGCTAAAGGTGTACCTGTGGTGTACATTAGAGCGATGAAGGACATGTATGATGGAGCTAAGACCAGGGTAAGGACGGTAGGAGGAGACTCGGAGCACTTCCCTGTTCTGATGGGGTTGCATAAGGGATTAGCTCTTAGCCAGTTTCTATTCGCCTTGGTGATGGATGAATTGACGCGACAAATACAAGGTGAGGTGCCTTGGTGTATGTTGTTCGCGGATGACATAGTCTTGATTGACGAGACTCGCAGCGGAGTTAACGATAAGCTGGAGGGCTGGAGACAGACGTTGGAGTCTAAAGGATTTAAATTGAGTAGGACCAAGATAGAATACTTGGAGTGCAGGTTCAGTGGCGTACCGCATGAGGCTAACGAGGAAGTGAGGTTTGGTACCCAGGCCATTCAAAAGAAAGGAAGTTTCAAGTATCTTGGGTCTATTATACAGGGAGATGGGGATATCGACGATGATGTTTCACATCGTATTGGTGCAGGGTGGATGAAATTGAGGCTCGCCTCCGGACTGTTGTGTGATAAGAAAGTGCCACCAAAACTTAAAGGCAAGTTCTACAAAGTGGTGGTTAGACCGACTTTATTGTACGGGGCGGAGTGTTGGCCGAAAGAACTTTCACGTTCAGAAGATAAAAGTCACGGAAATGCGAATGCTGTGATGGATGTGTGGGCACACTAGGAGGGCTAGAATTAGGAATGAAGATATCTGGGACAAGGTGGGAGTGGCATCGGTGGAGGACAAGATGCGGGAAGCGAGGCTAAGATGGTTTGGGCATGTGAAGAGGAGAGGCACAGATGCTCCAGTGCGGAGGTGTGAGAGGTTGGCTATGGACGGTTTCAGGAGAGGTAAAGGGAGGTCGAAGAAGTATTGGGGAGAGGTGATTAGACGGATATGGCACGAGTTTCGAACTTACCGAGGACATGACCTTAGATAGAAGGTTGTGGAGGACTCAGATTAGGATAGAAGGCTAGGTTGCTTATCCTTTCACCATAGTAGTTGTAGTTTTGCTCATTCGTTTATTGCCATTTGATTTCTACATTTGATTTCTGCTTATATTTGTTGGGCCTTTGTACTTTGATTATCTTATTTATCTATAGTAGTTAATGCTCTTTTCTTTCCGGATTGTTCTACCATGACTTTCTCGCTTTTGTTATTCCTTGTTTTCATATTGTTTTTGATATGCTTGGCCCTATCTGACCTTTTGTCTTGTTTTCCTCTTGTTTTCCTCTCTTGAGCCGAGGGTCTTTCGAAATGGCCGCCCTACCTTTCAAGGTGGGGGTTAGGTCTGCGTACACTCTACCCTCCCCAGACCCCACATGGTGGGATTCTACTGGGCTTGTTGTTGTTGTTGGTAATGAGTTTGTGGCAATGTTTGGCATAATCAGAAGAATAAAAGAGGGTTCGTTTATAGGACTATAATGCAGGTTTTCTATGGCAAGTGAAAGATTTGTTTTTTGTTAGTTGCTCTTTATGGTGTAGATTGTAGTAGTAGGAAGGTTCTTGGTATTTGTCATATGGAAGCAGCTTACCACAAGAGATGCAGAGAACTTTGTGCTTGTGGAAATTTGATTTTCTAGTTTTTTGGCAAATTCTAATGACCAACATCCAGAATCTAGCTGTAAATTTGTTTATTTCAGATGAACGTTATGCAATAGCTATAATCAACAAAATCTTCTACCAGAAAGACTCATGAAAGCTTCATTCTTTTTCCCAAAGTTTAATTAGCATTGATCTTGCGGTATGCGTTAATGGCCAAAAATATTTAGTAGTATTTTTCTGTGAAGTTAATTTCTCCAAGTTCGATGAAATCCCAAAGGGGTACGTTGTTTGAAGAAAGACTAATAGGTTTCTTCATGTTGGAATCCTTATATGCAATACTCAAATAAATTCTCCTCAAGAGAAAAGTCTTAAGCTTTGTGGTACTCAAGTAGTAGGCTATTCTTTATCTAAAAAGTGTTATTCCTTATTGTTCATATTTGTTTTTTTATTTTTTTATTTTCAGGCTTCAAACAGGCCAAGACCATCTTCCTCTTCCAAAAGTTGAAACCCACCGCGATGCTAATCATGCTATGTTCAACCTTGATTTAGCTTGTGATGAATTCCAATTCTAATTTTGTTAGCAATGAACTTTGTTTCTCTGGAACTGTGGATTTTGCACCAGTTTATCAGATTTTAGGTCTTATAGTTGGACAAATAGAAATTGTTCTGTTAGGAATTCTCCAAATTGGAGCTATGTTGCTTTGTTTTTGAACCTATTATTCTAGTTATTTGAGGGTTTTTTGTCCTTGTGCCTTGTATTGTGTAACACCTCGTAGCTTCGGGCGAAGGTTTGACTCATAAGATGATAATATAATGGAACCAATATGAGGGTTATAGGAAGTGTTTTGAAAACTAATCAAGTCATAAGAAATGTCTTTGGGCAAAGCAAAGTTGGAAGCCACTCTACGGGGCATGTTTGCACGTGAGTTTGTAGAAGGTCTTACTTCCAACGACCATAACCCCTTTATTAATTAGGAATTTGGGAAAACTTCCTAAATGAAAGTTGTAGCCCTTTGAAATATCTTTCCAACAGTATATTATGGGGGTGGGTCAAGGGGACATCTGTACAAAAAGTTATGGTCATTTTACTAAAGGAGTACAGAGCAGTCCGTTCACTGGTCATGTTATACGAACTACTTATATGGCCCATATAATTTTATACGGACCGTATAACTCATCCGTACTTTCATGAAACTTCAAATCAACGTTCTGTTTTCAGCCATGATAAAATATGGTCATATTATATGGACCGTATAACTTTATACGGACCGTATAATATGTCCATATAATTTTTGCCTCACTTTTGTATAAATTCAAGCCTTGAGTTCTTTTATTTCATTATTCACAATTCCAAGCCCTAGCAACAATCCAAAACATCAAGGTAAGTCAATCCAAACCCTTCCAACTCAATTCTAACATATATTCTAATAATCTAAGCAAGAAATCATTGTTCCTAAACTAGGGTTTTCAAGAAAACCCATCTCAAGGTTCAAGATTTTGGAAATCTTCTTCAAAGTTAAAATCTTTAATTCAAGTTTGGAGCATTACCAGGTATGTAGAGTTACTATCTACGTGTGGGAACATCATTGTTCTTCCCCACGCCTCATGATCTACTAAAACTAGGGTTTTTACACCATGTTCATGACAACCCTAGGTCCATGTCCATGAATAGATTATGTATGAAATGCTATTATTCTATCATTGCATGTGTTCTTAATAACTCCATATGATTATTGAGAATTAGTCCGTAATCCATGAAAACCCATATCTTGTATTCCATGGGTTCTTGCACGCATATTTTTAACTAAGAATGATTATTTCATGAATATCCTACATGTCTACAAGTTTTCATGCAACTATATTATATTGTTACTTTCATGCCATGATACAAGATACATACATGCTAAATACAAGCTATTTCATGAAACCATGTTTACAAGTTATTTCGTGAAATCATGATTACAAGTCAAGTACAAGTTAATTCACGAAAATCATGGGCTTCTTAGCCAATTATATCATGTTCATGTTTTGGGAGTTGCACGAATTACCGAGAAGGCTCAGATAGCCTGAAACTACGTAGCCACCGTAAGACAAGGATCGCTCCGCCCAGTTAGGACGATTCCTTAATTTTACACTGAATGGATCCATCAGGCATGTTACCACCTTATATCCTGGCAAGGTATGGGGCTCTGCTGGTCCGGCGAGGTACCAGACTCCACGTATCCACGTGGTGATATCATGTTGTCGGTTTACGAAATGCTCTCCCTACTTATCATGTTTTACTTATGTTATATATATATATATATATATATATATATATATATACCCATGCTCATACTCATGTTCATGTCCAGGTTTTCAGTTTCAGTTCTTATCATGTTATTCCATGTCCCATGTTATTTCTTTCAGTTGCTTTACATACCCGGTACATTTAATGTCTTTGACGTCCCCTTTTATTGCCCGGGGGCCTGCATTTCACGATGCAGGTATGGATTTACAGGACGACGCCTCTGCTTATTAGGATCTGCACGTACCAGCTTATTGGTGAGCCCCATCTCATTTGGGGTTTAGACATTGTCTTTCTTTATTTAGTTTTGCATCTAAAGGTATGCTGGGGGCCTTGTCCCAGTAAGTATGTTACGTGTTTCAGACTCATGTTAGAGGTTTCATAGACAAGACAAGTGTCATGTTAGACTTCCAGAGTTGGTTGGCCGGTTTGGCTCATTTATGATATTGTCCGCATTCATGACTTAATCAAGTACTTATGTTTAATATTATGACTTACTATGTTTTATAAAAGCTCATCATTCACTTCACGTTATGTTTCTGCTCATGTATGCCTCATGATGATTCAGCAAGCCATGTAGTTCGATCGGTCACATGCAGTCAGGCCCCGAGTGCCGTGTTACGCCCAGGCCATGGTTCGAGGCGTGACATATTGAGTAGTGCAAATTGTTTTGTTCAGAATTCTTGAAAGTTCTTTTTCTATAGAATTGCTATGTTGTTATAGGTTGGAATATGTAAAAATATTGGGATTATTCTACAGGAAAAATGCGGTCAAATCGCCACAAATTGAATTGGAAAACGCTGCTATTGTATTTTTATTTTTACAGGTCAAACCGCTGTAAAAATGAATGTAAACCGCCGGGAATCTAACATCAGTTACAAACCGCTGCTGTTTAGTAATTTGCTGCGGTTATTCCAGCGGTTCATCTAAACCGCCGGAAAGGGTTTTACGACCTCTTATCAGGCGACAGATCTAAACTGCCGCTAATTTTATACTGCGACAGTTTGAACCGTCGCAAAATAGAGGAACAAACCGCTGGGAAAAAGCTTTTTTCCTATAGTGGTGAAGTACAAAGTTTTTTGTTTGCTTAGAATGGAAACCAACTGCTGACTGAAGTTTGTTCATTTGTCTGACTCTCTGGGTTACTTATATAGGTCTAAAAGATCAAGGTTGTGCACCAACCATCTATTATTTGTTTTAGTTTCTTTTTTCCTTCTTTTTTCCCCTCTTTTTCCTGTTAGTTTCTTCAATTTATCCCACTTGCCTTTTCTAAAGTTTCATAATTATATTGCAAATGGACTTACCCTTGTGGTTTGACCCTGTGTTAGAAAGTGACTTCTCAACTATGCCACACATTATTCTATTAATTATCAATGGGTGTGTGAGATTAATGAGAAGCCTAATCCAAATAAACATGTGCAAAGACTAGTGCCAAAACTCGAGTGTGTAAACAATTCATTCTCTCTTAAGAATTATACCGCTTCATTAGCAGCCATTGTGTCTAACAACAACCAATAAGATTTTAGTTTTCTATGTGCCTTGCATAAAAAAGGAAAATTGATTTGCTAACTAAAAGGCTGGATGGAAGAGGTAAGAGTGATTATTTTGTTATTTCTAACTTTCATCGACATCTAGCGTCAGAAATATGATAATTTTATATATACGACTATGTACATTTATTCTCAAGAACAAAGTTATTAACACGCAAGATTTTTTTCATTAGTCAATGTCATTACTTATGCTCAGTTACTGAACTTCAAAAACAAGATTTATTTGCTCTATTCTTACATTTGCATAGAATGAAAAAGGGAAAATAATAATATGATATCAAAAAGTTATTTAAAAAAAAGAAGACATAGTATGATAGTATAAGGGTAAATATGCATTTATTGGCTGTCATGAAAAAGTTTGGTTTCTCGGATGGTTTTCTCCATATTATTAGTAATCTGCTTGTTGGAGTTTGGTATTCCATTATCTTGAATGGCGCCAGAAGTGGTTTCTTTACCTCGACTCGGGGGCTCAAACAAGGTGACCCTCTCTCACCCTCTCTCTTTATTATTGGGGCTGAAGTTTTGTCTAGGGCTTTAAATAGTCTTAATCAGCACGACCACTTTAACCCTTTCGCCATGGATTCCAAAGGACCTATCATTAACCACCTTGCTTATGCTGATGACATTGTTATTTTTTGTGGAGGTAACAATAAGTCTATTAAGCTTATTATGCATCAAATCAGGAGATATGAGAAGGCTTCTGGACAAAAAGTTAACAACAACAAAAGCTTCTTTATCACTGCTCCTAACACTTCTGTTTACAGGATTAATAGGATGAGAAATATTTCTGGCTTTATTGATAAACCTTTCCCTTTCACTTATCTTGGTTGTCCTATCTACTTTGGGAGGAAGAATGCTACTCTCTTTGATGGCATGCTTTTTAAAATTGTTAAGAGACTAAATGGATGGCAAGGGAAAATGCTTTCTCATGGGGGAAAAATTACTCTCATCAAGCATGTGCTCCAATCTCTCCCTGTTTACATTATGTCTCTGTATGAATCCTCCCAAGGGAGTTCTAAAGCTTATGGAGAAACATTTTGCTAATTTTCTTTGGGGATCCAATAATGGTAAGAACAATTACCACTGGTCTGCCTGGGATAAATTATGTCTACCTAAGGAAGAAGGTGGAATTGATATAAAGAATATGGAAGATATCTCCAATACTCACATAGTGAAAAGATGGTGGAGATTTAGAACTCAATCGTCGCTTTGGGCCAACTTTCTCCAAAACAAATACTGCAAGAGAGCACATTGTGTCACAAAAGTTGCAATCTCATCCGACTCCCACACTTGGAAAAGTCTTGTAAAAATTAGAGCCAAGATTGAACCTCACATTGTTTGGAAAATTCGATCAGGCAATTCTAGTTTTTGGTGGGATAATTGGACAGGTAAAGGAGCTTTAGCTAAAATCTTCCCTGGCATAGGAAGATCAGCTAAGCTCCCAGTTAATTTTTTCTTTGATAATAATAGTTGGAACTTTGCTAAACTTCTAAATTTCCTCCCTATGCAGGCTGCCCAGAGCATTGCTCAGATTACCATTGATGAACAAAATGGAACGGACTTTCCAATTTGGCAACTGTCCGACGACGGCTGTTACACTAACAAAAGTGCTTGGCACTCCATAAGAGCCTCGGCACCAAGCTCCCCTTTCCTCAACAGCCTGTGGCACAAAAGAATCCCTTTTAAAATCTCTTTCTTGAATTGGAGAATCTTTAAAAGAAAAGTACCATTTGATGACATTATTGGCAAATTTGGAACTGATAGAAGATCCATGTGTGTGTGCTGCAGGGTCCCTACATATGAGACAATACAACATTTCTTTGTTGAAAGTGAAATTGCCCATCAAACTTGGAGTTTCTTTGGCAACCCCTTGGGAATTCGGCACACCGACCAACCTATCCCTGCAATTTTTAAGAAATGGATGGACTGTAAATACACTAACAACGTTCAAAAACTAATTTTGCAGGTCACCCCCCTCATCATATGCTGGGAATTATGGAAGCAGAGATGTTCATGCAAATATGGGAACCAAAGGAAGATAAACATAGGGAAGATACTCTATCATGGAATTTGGACCATCAAGTCAGCTGCGAGCAAACTCTTTCCCCCCATCAGAGACATGGCCAGATGGACCGAGATCTGCTACACCATAGAAAAATTAAGACCCATTACAAAGTGGTGGCAAGTCCTTTGGGAGATGCCACCTTTTGGCACCATGAAAATGAACACGGATGGAAGTTATATCACTGAAAAAGGCACAGCTGGAATCGGAGGCATCTTGAGGGACTGCCGTGGAGACCTGATCATGGCCTTTTCTATCACTGTGCAAAGGCAGTAGTAACAACATCGCTGAAGCTCTTGCGGCCGAAGTTGGGGTGACATGGTGTCACGAGTTGGGGTACACTGATTTCATCCTGGAACTTGATTCCATGGTGATAACAAATATGATTGAGAGTCAGAATTCCA
Source organism: Lycium ferocissimum (assembly GCF_029784015.1). Taxonomy (NCBI): domain Eukaryota; kingdom Viridiplantae; phylum Streptophyta; class Magnoliopsida; order Solanales; family Solanaceae; genus Lycium; species Lycium ferocissimum. The sequence goes on from NC_081350.1 coordinate 21,649,373, forward strand.
ACATGAAGCTAAAGCACATCATTGACAAGATTCTGAGAATCAAGCGGGAAACGAACTTCCAGGTGAAACATTGTTTTAGAGAATGCAACCAAGTAGCGGATAGTTTGGCAAAGCTAGCATCTAGTTCCGCCAAAGCTGTCATATACATCAATATTCTGACATGCCTAGACTAACTAGAGGCCCTTTCCTACTAGATAAGAGCCAATTGCCTAGCATTAGATCCAAGTTTGACAAGGCTAATTTTTATGTTAGTTAGAATGCTTTTGACACCAGAATGTGGCCTTCTTGTTTCGGTCTATTCTGGTATTTTGTGGTGATGGGATCACCAAATAATGTGTTGTTATGGAGGTTAGGCCCAGCCCCCCTCCCTGTAATATTTTGCTAATACAACACTGCCCAGAGGAAGACTGGGTAATTTGATGAAAAAAAAAAAAAAAACATAAAAGCGGAACAGAATATTCTATTTATTATTTAAAGTTGGAGGATGAATTTAATATTTTAAGTAAATTAGAATGCGAGAATGCTTTTCACCCAGTGGAAAAATGTAATGATGCAAACTTTTATCCTTGTGTGCCAGTATTTTGTGTACGAACTTTCCATTTGAAAGTTTGGCAAACAATAGCTTGACCAAATATTAGCAAACTGGCAGAAGAGAAAGGTTAAGGATTGTCTGCGGCATTTCGCTTTCACTGAATCCAAACGAGTGGAATCTACTTCACCCTATCACTCACCAAACATGTATGCACCTCCCAATGTCAATAATTTATTTTAAAAATAACCAAAGAAGTTAATTAACTAATGATTCGAGAATTGGTCAGCGGAGAAAACATATACACGAGTCAACCTTTGAATTGGTCTTTTTATATCTCTGCTCACACGAATTATCAATTAAAAAATGTTACTCATATAAATGTGGTACTAATGACATTATGAATAATGATTTTTTTTCCTAACGCAGGATGGGCATAGATTAGGCAAAATTGATATCTGAATTTCTTCAATTTTTTGTTCGGGTTACGGTTCGGCTTTAGATATAAATTTAAAAGTTTCAAATTTCAGATTTGGGACTTATATCCAAAAATCTGAAATTACTAGTCATACCAATAACCAATTAGACACTAGACCATATGTCAATGCTAAGTCAGATACGACTCAAGTGCACAAATAGCCAATATTAATACCTCTATTTAAGGCATAGCCTAAATTTATAAATCTTTGTAAGTACAACAATTTCAAAAATCGACTTCAAACCTACGACCGAGTGAAAAAATTGAGACCTCTTGTTACAAACATCAGACAATTTGGAAGCAAACGAACTTCCAAATTTTGATCTAGTCTGGCAGTCCCAAATTTCAAATCCATATGTCTTAGATTTGAACTACCAAACCTAACTTCAAACAAAATGTGTAAGTGTTTTTATCTTCTTGAAGTGATTTTGAACTAAATTAGCCACTAGAAATAGTGGAGCCTCATTCTGTTACACTCAATAGCTGGCATCATTTTGTATCCAGAGTTTAACACGAGTTTGGGTCCTTTTTCCAATTGGAGAGAACGAGAAAAAAAACAATAATAACCACGCCTCAGTTTGAACAATTTGGTATCAACTATATGAATCGTCACTATTTCATTTAAGCTTAACTCATATCACTATCATACCAAATAAATATATAATAGGCGTTTGAGAACTCAGATAAAAGTTTTTCCAAAATTTGTGCCAGAAATTTCTAATAGGAATACTTTTATCATGTGTTTCCATAATGTATAATCTATTTTAATCACAACTTAACAGTAAGTTAGTGCTACAGAAAGATCATAAAAGAGTGAAATTTTTTTAATCAAAAAATGTTTCTTTTATCTTGTCCGGTAGTACAATCAGGTATACAATTCACTTTCAATGTGGGAAATACAAATGAAATCATAAAGAATTAATAAATGGGATCTCTCGTCTTCTTTGCCGTCTAAGGACTAATGTAGTCAATCTTATGATAAGTGCATGCACAATTTTGAACACCAATATCATCTGCAACACAAGGAGGCTCGACTTTTCCGTCTTGGTACCATAGTTTTCTTTGTTGTACTAGATCAGTGATGAAATTGTCAAGCGTTTCTCGGGTGATGCCTGGCATAACAATAATATGTGCCATATCTTTGACGCATGAAAGTTGCCAACGACGGACAAATTCATGGTCACGAGGCCTTTCAAGTACAACTATGATGCTAAGCTCATTTAGCATGACACTTATCCCTGCTTGCTGTAGATGGTCTTTCAAATATCTGGCATTATCGAGGCATCTTTTAACATCATTTTGCAGGCCAATTTGACCTTTAGCACTCAAACTATACCATAAGAAAATTGGAGTTAAACCATTACGACTACCAGAAATAGTGGCGTCCACAGAAGCAATGTACTCCACATTTCTCGAGAGATTATTGATGTAGCTTTTTCTTGTTATTTGGACACCACAAGGCATTGGGCATCCTAAGAACTTGTGACCAGAAATTGTAACACTTCCAATTGGCTTCTTGAAACTAATCATCTGTTCAAATTAAATAAAAAATTATTAGAATGTCGTTTTGAAAATTAACCAAGAGTTTGTTAGAATTAGTTTAGTAAGAAACGAAACCTCACATTGTTTATAAAGGGGACCATAAGCCCACATAGTGCTGCATCACAGTGGATGTAAAACATATCATGTGAATAGCCACAATCTTTGAGTATTTGAAGAATAATATCAACATCATCAACAGCTCCTTTGAAGGTAGTTCCTAAACAAGTAAGGGAAAAGTTGTAAGAGGACTAAGTACATAACAGAAAAAAGATAGAAAAACAAAAAGGATAGAGGTTGGAGTAAATATATACCGATTGTCACATTTATAATTGCAGGCTTGTCCTTATTTTGAAGTAACTTTTTTCTTAGATCTGAATAATCCATCTCCCCATTTGTTGATGTGCTGATTGTTTCCAAGTCCATTCTGTACATTCTTGCAGCTTTAGGGACTGAGTAGTGAGAGTCTTTTGACGCATATAATATTCCATTAGGAAGTAGCTCTCTCCTGCATAAATAATGTTAAGAAATTTAAGATTACTGAAACAATATAATTTATTTTATTATACTTTCTTTGTCATAACAACTTCTCAGAATTTTTGTTTAGTCAAACAATATAGTACTAAAACTTACCCTAACAAAATGCCATGGAGATTGCCTTCAGTGCCACCATTTGTAACATAACCCCAATATTGATCCTTTTCAATTTCCCATAGTTGTGCAAACCAATCCAAAACAGCCATTTCGAAGTCTTTTGAATGGAAATCCACAGTGTTCTGGATGAAAGGATCACCACAATTATTTAGGTGAAATTGCAAAAGTGGTGCTAAGGTTGCATAGTGCTCATAGCATATGTTCACCGGATAACCTGAGAAAAATTAGACGAAAAGAGTTGATTTAGTCATCTCATTGAGTGGGTAATTGGTGGCAAAGAGTGAAGGCATTAAGAAAAAAAAATTACCTAAATGAAAATTGACTCGTTGGGTAAGTGTGTCTATATAATTGACTAAAGTAGTGTCCAAGGAAGGACCATCAGTCTGCAAGCCAGGCTCCATGACAGCAAGTTGCAAGTTCTTCCTTGGACCTGTAGGTGGCTCCACCTTCTGTCTCTTGTAATCGCCATTTGAAAACAAACGGTGTGGCGCTAAACCTCTGGGTGTTATGGCCGATGGCTCAAAGTCCTGTCATCCAGTTTAAGATATAATTAAGTAAAATAAAAATGACATTTGTCTAATAACATAAACTTTTAAATGAGGAGATCATACAATTCAACAATTTTGATTCTGGCAACTAGCAATAATTATATTTTTGTTTTAGGTATTAGAAGACTATAGATCACAAATAATAGCTATCAATTATACATAATTTCATAAAACCTTTCGGAGAGGACAAGTAAATTTTGCAAAAAATAGCTTTTGGAGCGAAACAAAGTGAGTTGTTTGTACGTAATTGTATCGGAAGATGTTAATTTGGGCATGTAACGCGAACAGTGCGTACCGTTTCTAGTGAAAGGCTACCCATTCTCGTGGTCGTGGAGTACAAAGTTTTTTGTTTGCTTAGAATGGAAAACCAACTGCTGACTGAAGTTTTTTCATTTGTCTGACTCTCTGGGGTACTTATATAGGTCTAAAAGATCAAGGTTGTGCACCAACCATCTGTTACAGTATTTGTTTTCGTTTCTCTTTTCCTTCTTTTTTCCCCTCTTTTTCCTGTTAGTTTCTTCAATTTATCCCACTTGCCTTTTCTAAAATTTCATTAAGTATATTGCAAATGGACTTGCCCTTGTGGGTTGACCCCGTGTTAGAAAGTGACTTCTCAACTATGCCGCACATTATTCTATTAATTATCAATGGGTGGGTGAGATTAATGAGAAGCCTAATCCAAATAAACATGTGCAAAGACTAGTGCCAAAACTCGGGTGTGTAAACAATTCATTCTCAAAACTCGAGTGTGTAAACAATTCATTCTTTCTTAAGAATTATACCGCTTCTGGTGGCACCCATTGTGTCTAACAACAACCAATAAGATTTTAGTTTTCTATGTGCCTTGCATAAAAAGGAAAAATTGATTTGCTAACTAAAAGGCTGGATGGAGGAGGTAAGAGTGATTATTTTGTTATTTCTAACTTTCATCGACATCTAGCGTCAGAAATATGATAATTTTATATATACGACTATGTACATTTATTCTCAGGAACAAAGTTACTAACACGCAAGATTTTTTTCATTAGTCAATCTCATTACTTATGCTCAGTTACTAAACTTCAAAAACAAGATTTATTTGCTCTATTCTTACATTTGCATAGAATGAAAAAGGGAAAATAATAATATGGTATGAAAAAGTTTTTTTTAAAAATGACTAAGTATAATAGTATAAGGGTAAACTATGCATTTAAAAACTCAATTGAGATATAAGCGGAAGAGAATATTCTATTTATTATTTAAAGTTGGAGGATGAATTTAATATTTTAAGTAAATTAGAATGCGAGAATGCTTTTCACCCAGTGGAAAATATGTAATAGTAGCAAACTTTTATCCTTGTGAACCAATATATTTTGTGGAAGAAGTTTCCTTTTGAAAGTTTGGCAAACAATAGTTTGACCAAATATTAGCAAACTGGCAGAAGAGAAAGGTTAAGGGTTGTCTGCGGCATTTCGCTTTCACTGAATCCAAAAAAGTGGAATCTACTTCACTCACCAAACATATAAGCACCTCCCAACGTCAATAATTTATTTTAAAAATAACCAAAGAAGTTAACTAAAGATTCGATTATTGGTCAGCGGAGAAAACATATACACGAGTCAATCTTTGAATTGGTCTTTTTACAACTCTATTCACACGAATTATCATTTAAAAATGTTACTCATATAAATGTGGTACTAATAACATTATGAATAATGATTTTTTTTTTTATGTCGCTGGGTCGGCATAGTTTAGGCAAAATTGAAATATGAATTTCTTTAATTTTTTATTTGGGTTAGGTTTCGGTAGATTTAAATTTTAAACATTTCGAATTTCAGATTTGGCATTTATATCTGAAAATTTGAAACTTTTACGATGACCTTATATTTAACCATACCAATTTGACACTAGACCATATGTCAATGCTAAGTCCAATACGACTCAAATGCACAAATAGCCGATTTTAAGAGCCCTATTTAAGGCATAGCCAAAGTTTATAAATATGTGTATGTATTGCTAATTCAAAATCGACTTCAGACCTATGACCGAAGTGAAAAAGTTGAGATTCAAGTTAAAAATATCAGAAATACGAATTTGAAGTTAGGCTTGTCAAAGTCAAATTCCAGATAATTTGGAAGCAAACAAATTTCAGAATTTTTTTTTTGGCCTGACAGTTCCAAAATTCAGACCTGTATGTCTAAAGTTTGAACTACCAAACCTAACTTCAGTTAAAAAATGTGTAAGTGTTTTTTATCTTCTTGATGTGATTTTGAACTCAATTTGCTATTAGAAATGGTGGAGCGTCATCATGTTACTCACGAGCGATTGCTTAATACAACCGGTATTCCCAATAAGAATGGATATTGTAAGGTCTATCAGAAATAAAGTGGATCTTGAAGTAGTTAAATTTTAAGATATTTATTAATGTTGGCTTTTCTTTAAATAGGGGTCCTAAATTTGTCTATTCGTGCGTTTTCACCGATTGTTCCAAAGAGTCATGGGAGAAAAAATTATTTATACCGGTATTTACATCAAACTAATGAATTCAAAATACGTGTTTTAGGTACACATTTACCTTAGTTTCATTAATATAACTTCTCACTTAAGGAATTATGAGATGTGTTCTCGTTCGGTTTGATATAAACATTCAAGGTGGATAAGTATTATTTACCTCTCATAATCTCTACGGTTCTTTCAAATTAATTGCGGGAAGGAGGATAATGATGTATACCTTCCCATTTCTGAGAGCTATTTGGACATTAAAGACAGTTTTTGAAATTCCTACGGTCGTCTAGTCATCGTTAGAAGAATTTTAGGAAGATTCACAAGAAATTGGCAAAAGGGTTACCTTTCAGATGATGGAATATAGGCATAAATAGCGTAAGCAAACAGTCAGGATCGAATTTGCATATAACATAGATAACACATAATCAAAATCTTAATCAAACATAAAATTGATACTTATCTCTTGAAGTGCAAATGCGACCACGTATCTAGTCTTCAAGCACGAACAAAAGCTATCCACGCGTTCATCTTTCAGTTCCACAGTCTTTTGCTGTGTAACCCGACAAATTTCTATGGAAAATGTGTAGAAACTTGTAATAGCCATCACCTCCTTATGGAATAAGACCCATTTTATAACTACAGGTTTTAGGGTTGACACCCTTTTTCCAAACATGCTAGGTCTTTCTTTTCCACCAAGAAATAGGATTCCATTTAATGCTTTTTTATTCAGGCACAGCAGGGACCACAAAATTTAACTACGAGGCTTCCTATTATGAAAGAAATAGGATTCCATTTAATGCTTTTTTATTCAGGCACAGCAGGGACCACAAAATTTAACTACGAGGCTTCCTATTATGAAATTAATTCGAAATATCTGAATTAATTCTACCATAACAAATTACGAATTATTCCACTAAAAATTTGTAATTGCATTCCTCAGTTCAATTTTGAAATCTTTCATTAAATCTTATTTAACTCCCCATGTGAAGATTAAATACACCAATCAATTAAATTAAATTACTGACAATTTAATTCATTGACTAATAAAATCCTTTATACTTGCGCTTAACTTATTTCATGTGATGGAAACAAAATCCACATGCAGGGTTTTCACATGAAAACTTATAAGCATCCATAAAGGGGTATCACCAATCTCAAAGTCGAGACATGGATTTTATTAACTAATTATTATTTCTCAAATGTATTTTGCCATTATCCAATTTACCAGGAATACATACACCAGCAATTGAGTCGTACCTTTTAATAAATCAAAATAATGAACAAATCACATTGATCATAATTATCATATCAAGATTAAGAGTATAAGTACATTTAATGAGCTAGAGAGGTTGTTTTATATATTCAGTACAAAAACACTTATCTCTACTTGGTCTGTTCAATACATACAAAATGTACTAGCACAAGAAGTTGGAACTATACTGTTCCCATAATGAAGATAATTATTTTTAATCTTGTGCTAAATCATACCGATAGCTTTGTCCAATTTCCATCTTAGATTGTGAACATAAACTTTATACTTATTAGAACCGATGATTTAATCTTTTGTGTCACGACCTATTTTCACTAAGTCGTGCGGGCACCTACCTTTCCCACCTCGGTAGGCGAACCCTTATTCCAACAATCAAAAATATATAAATAAAGCGGAAGAAGATAAGATAACGTAAGTCTCACGATAATAATATAAAGAAATATAGAAATAATGAGAATCCAACCCCAGTATCTGGTCAGGTCGTACAAGAGCATCTAACTAAATACTATAAGTCTGAATCATAATAATACATAGTAGCCTAAAAGATCATGTCCCAGAATGAAACAAGACATAAGGATAAAAAGAGTCATCGGCATCGATCGTCCTCATGCTCATCCTGAAGGACTCGAATCAGAAATCCTCGAATATTAGCCACGAAGAGTAGAAATCGATCTCAGCTGGTACTCTGCATTCATAAAAGAATGCAGCAAGTGTAGGTCAGTACAAACAACAGGTACTGGTAGGTATCATAGGCCGACTAAGACTAGATAACGTATATAAAGACAACAAGCAAGAAAAACATATAAACCAACAAGTACAAGTCAATATGAATCCATATCCACAGAACAAGTCATCTTTTATGTTATAGCATCTAAACCCAATTGTGCCAAGTCTTAGTATAATCAATCCGAATCGATACATCACGGTAGTATCACAACAATCAACGGGAACCAAGATATAATGCAATGCAATAATGTATGTAGGATGAATGCAATGCATATGCGGTTTTGTACAACATGTCCGGACGGAGTAACTCCACGTCTCGGCGATCATGACCCATGGGGGACCCACGAAGTCCATGTACCACTCGCTCCGGAATATAACCTCGGATCACGAGCACACTCTCACGATCCCGGCAAAGACCTCGGGCATCGGACACTCCATCGTTCCCGGCAAGAAACCTCGGGCAACAAACACTCATCTCTCTTTTACCCTCTTCGGCAAAGACCTCGGAGGCTACACTCTCTCACATATCATCATTAGTGCCATAACCATGCATATATCAATGTATCATGGAAATGCATATGAGTATGATGAAATGTAATGTTAAAAAACCAATTCAATCCGAAACGGTACCACACATGGAATACAAGTAATATCGCAATAAGGCTACACAAAAAGCCACAATGGAATCACCATTCTCATCTCCATATCAATCAAGTAAAGCACCGCAATATCATAGTCATGATATATCATTAGTCACAGATACTCAATGTCTCAAGTGGCAACGAGCACAAAAAAAAAAAATAGATCAAGATAAGTCAACAACACAACGGGATGTGTAGCCCCCAAATCATACAACAAGGTCCAACCTAAGAAAATATCTAACCCAACTTGATACCCGCAGGTTTATATGCATTCTCCGACAATATCATCTAAACATACGCTTCGCTAATCAAAGTCTCACCATAAGGTAAGCGTAACCTACCTCAATGCCGACCAGGTGTCACGAACTCCCATGCCAAAGCTTTTTCCTTCGAAGTGCTTCCGATCGGACAAGGTCTTTAGTGCTTATTCGTCACACAATATGTGTACGCTACCCAATAATACTTCAACCTATATTAAGACGCCAACAACTATGGTTAAGCTACGGGGAGATTCAAACGTATTCTAACGTTAGTAACTCCTTTCTAGATGTTTAGGCGATGTTTTGTCTTGTATCTAAACCAACCACATACTACCAATACAACATCAATAATTATGTGTTCAATACCAATCCGGACAGCCCACACAATATTCTAAACAGCCCACATTCATAACATGCAATAACGATTCACATACGGCTTCGACATTCTCAAGTTACTTATATTAGTTTGTAGCCTTAACGTTTTCATGTAACAACTTATAACAGCCCATCCAACATACAATATGATGTATACTCTTAACTTATAATTATTCTTTCCAACTTAATGAAAACACAAGTCCAAAACAGTCCACTACCACAACATGTCCAAAACAGTCCCTAACCGACAACATAATAATGTTCGGAATTCTTGCAAACGTTTACGAACATACTAAGTCAACCACATGCGATTTTTATACATCATTTCATGTCTTCTTTTCATATAATTTCAGTAAATTATGACCAGCTATCCACACGACAAGTACAACATCAATTCATACGCAACTACGCTATATCGTCATTTCTATAATCCTTATAACAACTCACTAATGATTTTAGTTTCAACTCCAACCATTAAACACCTCATTTCCATCATAAAATTCATGATAATAACAATCAAAATATCAAGTAAAAACAGTTCACTAACTTCTTCACAAAACAGTCCACACACGGCTACACCATGCTTCAACATCACTCACATAAAATCATAGATTCAACCATTTTCATACTAACATAACTTCACCTTTAACCTTCCAATTCTTTTCATTCTTTTTACCATGAGATCTATGATAGTAACAACCATATTTATTAAAGAAAATCAGTCCATTAATTCCACCAAAACAGTCCCTACGGCCAACTAACATTCCAACACCAACTTTCATGATTTTATGCATGCGATTCATGTTCGTCAAGTTACAACCATACTTCAACATCAACACATATAACCCCATAACTACCATCATGTTCCAACATCAACACACCTTATTTCATGCATACAACTTATATTCACACATCTACATCACCCTTAATACATGAAAAGAAAGTTAGATCTTACCTTGACAACTTGACTTCTCTACTTGGCTAGAGTTGGTGACTTGAGATGGAAATGGTTCTTGTTGCTCCAAAGACTATCTTCAAGTTTTAGGGACCTTCTAAAGGGTTGAAACACCTTGGAAAATAATTTTTGGATCAAGACTCAAAGGGCTCAAAAATCAGCCCCTTGGCTCTCTCCCCTCTCTCCTCTAGGTTTTCTTTCTTTGTTGTGAAGTTGAAAATGAATGTAATGGCTGATTCCTTAGTCATTATTTGGTTAAATTATGATGCCTACAAGTTGGACACAACACATGCTCCACTCATGACATTGAGCACTCAATTAACTTTACACAAAATTTCACTTCTTTTCTCTAACTTTGCTGAACTTCCCCCTTTGTTCCCTTTCTTCTTCTTTCCATTTAATTGTTTATGAGACAATTGCATGTGTAGTGAATGAATCATACACTAACCTTTGTCCATTGCAATCATACAAGGATGAATGTCAATATTTAAGTGTGCAAGTATTCTTCCTAACATGTGTGTCTTCATAAAATAATGCATGCTTTCATAAAGTGATAGATGCCCTCAATATTCAAATGCATGCCTCAACTTTTTCTCCCCAATTTCAGCCACCTTGGCCGAACCTCACCTCTTATTTTCTTTCAATTTGGTTGTCCACAATATGATGTAAGTGTAGTGGATGAATTAATGTTTAAATGTATATTTGTATGTCTCCCATAATAGTCTTATTTAAGATGACTTTGAGTCATCCTTTTTACCTTGGATGTTGATGCTCTTGTTGGCTCATTATTTTCACCAATTTTTACTTAACACCACACTTAAGTAATTCCTAATCTCCAATAACATTCTTGTACTAAGAAAAATTTGTAACCGATTAGTTCTAGTTTAGAAATTAAAATCCGAAGTTTCTATCTCACGTTGATTCTTTCGCGAATAACTCGACGTATAAAAATACGGGATCTAACATTCTCCCCTCCTTTAGAACATTCGTCCTCGAATGTCAAATGAGGACTAAAACTCGTCAATTAAATAACCGAATCACCCGTTATCGCAGACTATAGACAGCAAGATTAGACCACGAAAAGGGTGTTTTAGGAATATTAGGCCTAAAAGTGCTAAACGACCAAATGGGTCGTTACATTTTGTGTGTATAAGCTAAACTCTATACACTAAATCATCTACTATATAAGTAAATGACACACATACGAATACATGATCTATTTAAATCATTACTAAAAATTGAATAAACAATTATTTTATAATAAATACTATATTCAAATTAAACACATGATTAATAATATATATCCTAACAATCTCCACTTAGACTTTTAATTACCATGACAATTGTTAGAATATACCATATCTATACGCATGGTTAATGGTACACCCCAATATTAGATTGATTTGGTACGAAGAGGTAGACTAAATTATTTGTAATATCATAGGATATAGTCAAAGAGCAAATGAATTTCTAAGGGATCGAGAAGATAAAGCTATTGTCTTCTCAACAACATGAATTCTTGTGCAGTGCCTATTTTACTTATCCCTTTTCCAATGGAGAGAACGAGAAAAACAACAATAATAACTACGCCTCAATTCTACATAAATGGATCGACTATATGAATTCATCACTATTTCATTTAAGCTTAACTTATGTCATTATCATACCAAACAAATATATGCGTGTGTATATATATACTAGTCTATGAACACGTGCATTGCACATGTGCCTATGTCAATGAGTATATACTTCTTAAAATGATATAAAAAAAGCATGTAAATTAAGTATGAGTAATTGAAGATTTGAAGGAAAAAATAAAAGTAGAAATTGATGATGAAATAGTAAGTCTATTTGAAGGTATTAACTTATTGAAAAGAAATAACGCTTTCCTTTTTCCTTTCTTTTTGCAAAGATCCCATATGAACTAATTCCAGCATTTTTCTTCAGAAAGATAACATCATAATACACTTTCCGATAAATACAAGCCCATAAATAATTTGCAGTCAGTAAAAAATGAACTGGCCTAACAAAAAAACAAATTTATTTACCTGTTCAAATGATGTTTAGCAAAAATAAACAACAGCTGATTTTATAGAAAAGGAGAACTTCTATCAAGAAGAACAAAGAGGTTCAGTTAACACCTTTGTTTTGCACTTTTATATAGTAGAATGAAGATGTAGAAAAGCTACAGAGACAAGTGTTGTTACTGAGTCGAAGTTCAACGGATTACAAAATAAATGTGAAATGTGAAAAGGCTATAATGTAAGTAATTAAGAAGATTTTCACAGTTGCAATTGTTTGCAATAACTATCGGAGGATGAAATAATCATCCGCGTTTATCTGATTCAATGTATATAGCTGAAATTATTATTAATAAATGTGTTAATTTTTTACCAGAGCATTAAGTATTCTAAAATATTATTTAATGGAAAGTAATTTTACTTAAGTGTAAATAAAGGTTAGAATGGTCGTTTAACTTCTTAAGGGTATTTTAGTTAATAAACTTTAAACTAAGGGGCTTCCTACTTTTAGCATATCTGGACACGCGTGTTGCACGTGTACCCAAATCATTACTATAAAAAATTTGAAAATTAGAATTATTGTTATTAAAAAAAATGTATTTGAGTTATAAAATCAAAATTGAAGATAAAAATTTAATTCTTGAAAACAATAAATATTTATCCTGTTCGCTATCTCAAATCCAAACCCTCGTTCTAATGGTCACGATCCAACCGGAGGGCCATGACGGGCACCGGATTTAGCCTACTAAGCACCTCAAAATGTATATCTCACAGTCATATCTGAGTGGGCCATGAAACTAACTCATAAATATCATAACTGAAAGGGGCACATGCCCGATATATATATATATATATATATATATATATATATATATATATATATATATATATATATATATATCATCAACTATGCGCATTCATAAGCCAACAAGGCTATCAATGATATATCAAAATATAGACTGAGGAGGTCATGAGACATCTAACTATACACATCTATCTATGAGCCCCTACATAGAATGCATAACATAGTAAGGACGGGACAGGACCCCGCCATACCCATATATACACAAATGAATCATATCAAAACGAGCTGCAACTCCGGACAAATGGAGTGCTCCTGTACCCACACTGAGATGACTGCCTAAGGATCTATACCGTCTCCCTGTCCACCTGCGGGCATGAACGCAACGTCCATAAACAAAAAGATGTTAGTACGAATAAGGTAATGAGTATGTAAGGCATGAAAAACAACATAACATAGATATGAAAATACAAGAGATAAGAGAGATAACTTGTGCATCTGATTCCTCTTAAGGCGGATGTCATGCATGCTTGCATTTAAAAAAAAAAAACATTTTCATACATATACATATATCATAATGCTGTACTTGGCTATATAGGCTCGGTGACATCCATACCTAGCCATAATAGGCTCGGTGTTATCCGTACCCAACTGCAGTGGTGTGCACAATAGGTGCTGTACCTGACCGACTATAGGCGGTTCGGTGTGAGAAAATACGTACATATATATAAACCATGCATGAGAGCCCAAATAAAAGCTACAACTCTATCGGAGTAACGTAAGGTCCGTAGCCTCCGATTATCATTATGGAACTATCATCATGAACATATCTCACCGTGAAGGAACAATAACCATAAAGTGAAATCAACATCAATGAATAAGATCAGTAATCATAAGATAAAGATCAATAATCATGAGATAAGTGTCAACAATATCATAAGAACATCAAGAACCATGAGCTTTTAGTATTTCTAGCAATAGGGACATTATGGATAGCATTTGTGTTGATTTGTATCAATAAGATCATGCCATAAGAAAGAAAGGGACAGCCTTAACATACCTTGTCGTCTTACTTAAACACTCAACGTCTATTCTCCCGAGCTTGCAAATCTACATTCAAGATAATTCACACTAAGGTTAAGTCGTCGAAACGCTTATAAGATCAAACTAATCTACTAGGTGAGCTAACAGAATTTGGGCATCATTTCTCCTATATCACTTACTTCCACCAAATTCCAAAATAGCTCCCAAACTTCATTAACAACATCCACAATACCATAACCAAGAGATTATATTCAAACTAGACCCAAATTCATCCAAAACTTCCTTACAAATTCAATCCATAGCCAATAGCTTCAACATAACATTTTATAACCTTTCTACCATGATTCTATTCATCTTTAAGGCATTGCTAAACCCTCAAATCAACTCAACATATGAAACAAGATGAGGAACATACCTTATTCTAGAAAAACTTCAACTTTCACAACTTGTTTCAAGACCAAATTCTCCACAACTCCCAGTAGAGCCAAGAACAATCACTTTCTAGGAATTAGTTAAGGATTTTATGGCTTGATCTCTTCTTGATTTGATTTGAGATGTTTATGGGTGTTTTTGGATGTTTGAAGAGATTAGAAGGTCACTAGGGCTTTGTTTTGATGAAAAATATGACCCCAAGTCGAGGGAAAATCATTTTATAGGCCAAGACAAAAGGTCCACCGACTTAAAAATTTCTGGAATTTTCGAGCAAAGTACGGGCAAAAAGTATGGGCCGTACTTCAAAGTATGAGCCGTACTTTCAGCCCGTACTTGGGGGATCAAAATCCAAGTTTTTGGAAATTTTTGGTGAAGTGCGGGACGCACTTCAAAGAACGGCCCGTACCTTCCATCTCATACTTCGAAATTTTGATTTTTCAATTGCATTGGAAAGAAAGCTCGCTGAACTTGAATTTACATATGGATTCCATAATTCCTCATATTCTAGGATATATGCCTCTCTCAAGTTGGACCAAAAATCCTGTCCAAAATTCTGGCCAAATTTTTCCAAATTTTCAACAAACTTAATTTCTTCGATTCACTTGATCCCGAAACCTTTAGACACTTGTTAGAAGTCCTCCGTATAGTATAAGGGTTCCATGACCTCTCCGGACTTATGCTAGTTTACTTACGACGCAACAATGCGAAAATTTTCGAAGTGTAACATTATAGAAGAGAGACCAAAATACCTAATTACACATTTGTACTGCTCTCTTTTAGGGAGACATACCACTATTTTGATTAATTTAAAATGAAAAGATAAAATAAGTTGGAAAGAGATGTACTGGAAAAATAAGCATTCATAAGGACTTGTATTTTTCATGAGTTCAATTTGTCTTACTTTAAAATAATCCCCACAATATATTGAGAAATTTTCAATATTATATCTTGAAAAAGAATCAGTAAATCACAGTGCAAAGAGATAACTTCCAATGCACTATAAGGATTGAGTTTGCATCTCTAAACACTACGAAAGTTATTTTTCGTTTTTGCAGAATAATATGCATGGGTTGCTCCAAAATAGTAAAACCTCTCGCAACTACGTCTGGAGGAACACCTTTTTAAGCATTTGATGTTTCTGCGTGAGGTTTGAGACAGATGCTTTGACTCATCGTTGGCGTAATGCTTCTCTGTAAATAAAAAAGGACAACAAAATTAGGAAAAATAATATCTTACAAATTTAAATAAAAACTGAAAATAGAAATAAGAGTAGAGAAGAAAAGAGTGAACATTTCCACAAAATCAAAACCAAAAGCCATCCTATCGTAAATGTAATTGGGAAAAGAATGAGGATACATATATAGTGCAGCAAAATGAGCTAATGAACCCAATTAGGCAACCAAATGCCCAAATTAAAATACTCAAACCAACTCCTCAAATTCTCTAGCACTGAAGATAACATTGGCTAGTATAATTAAGTTTGCTAATTAATGGCCTTTATTTATTTTTCACAGCCATAAAATTGTTAAAGTTAGTCTTAAATGATGATACATGCATGGAAGTTGTAATGGCTAGCTCTTAAATGGTGGTACATGCATGGAAAGTTTGAAGAAATAACTTTCTGAAAATATAAGTTAAGAATACGTTGTAATCATTAATTAGAAGTAGATAAATGGATTATGTCTTCTCATTTACCTATTTATTGTGGTAAAAATTTATTATTTATTGGAAGGTAAATTTACTTTTTGGTACAAAGATATTGTAGGAATAGGACTCAAGAAAAGGGTAAAATAGTCGTTCAATAATTAGTGGGCGTTATGGTAATTCAGCTTTAGCTTTAGGGAGTTTTCCACTTTTAGTATAATAAAGCATATATGAATATATATTTAATTTAGTTAATTTATCCATAGGCATTTGAGAACACAGATAAAAGTTTTTCCAAAATTTGTACCGGAAGTTTTTAATAGGAATACTTTATCATGTGTTCAAATGCTTAGTCAAAACATTATAATTCTAGTATTTAAATAAAATTTACTGACAAATTTAAGAGGTTGCTGATGTATTCCGACAATCCATAATGATTCTGCTCATTATGAGCGCTAAATAAATGTCTAGTTTTCTCCATGGGCATTGGCCGACCGTAGGCGTAAATCGTAATCTCGATAGAGTCATTCAAACGGCTCATTGCATTCCTTCATAACAAGTCTTAATGATTTATGGATAAGTTATTAATAATGTAATCATGGTTAGGGCCTTGTTTTAGTCAATTAAATCTTATCCATTAATTCTAATCCATGCCATGTATCTCTAATCCAAGATAGAACTTGGGGAAAATGGAGAGAAGGGAAATGCAGAGGAGCCCAATCCCATTATTTAAACCAATTTCTTCGTAGTTCTTTGAAATATTTTGGACCTTTTCCCCTAAATATAAGCAAGTCTTTATCAGAGCTATTTTAACCAAGCTAAATCACGTTGAACGACTTTTCTGTTGCCTCAAGAGTAAATGCTTTATTGCACCAATCAAGTGATCAACTATTCCAACAAGGTATATACACATGCATGCGCGTGTGTGTGTATGCATGTACAAATGTATGTATGTGCGTCTCAGTTCGCATCACGTATAATCTTATTTCAATCACAATTAATAGTGAGTTAATGATACACAGATCATAAAAGAGTGTTAAATTGTTTTTATTAAAAAAATGTTACAATTATGTCGTCCAGTAGTACAATCAGGTATATAAGAGCCCGTTTGGATTGGCTTATAAGTTGGCTTATAAGCTGTTTTCAGCTTTTTTGAGTGTTTGGCTGGCCAGCTTAAAGTCATTTTGTGCTTAAAATAAGCTCAAAAAAATAATTGGACCCATTTAACTTAGTTTATCTAAAGCAGCTTATATATAAAATGAAAACTTATAAGCCAA
The DNA here is from genome assembly GCF_029784015.1 of Lycium ferocissimum. Lineage (NCBI taxonomy): Eukaryota > Viridiplantae > Streptophyta > Magnoliopsida > Solanales > Solanaceae > Lycium > Lycium ferocissimum. The sequence continues at coordinate 21,667,052 of NC_081350.1, forward strand.
AAAAAATAAGTTGACTACCCCAACTTATTTTTTTCGAACTTATAAGCTGCAAACAGCTTTAAGCTATAAGCCAATCCAAACGGGCTCTAAATACCTTGAATGTGGGACTTTAAAATGAAGTCATAAAGAATTAATAAATGGCATCTCTTGTCTTCTTAATTTGCCTTCTAAGGACTAATGTAGTCAATCTTATGATAAGAGCATGCACAATTTTGAACACCAATATCATCTGCAATACAAGGAGGCTCGGCTTTCCCGTATTGGTACCACAGTTTTCTTTGTTGCACTAGATCAGTGATGAAATCATCAAGCGTTTCTCGGGTGATGCCTGGCATAACAATAATATGTGCCATATCTTTGACGCATGAAAGTTGCCAACGACGGACAAATTCATGGTCATGAGGCCTTTCAAGTACGACTATGATGCTAAGCTCATTTAGCATGGCACTTATCCCTGCCAGCTGAAGGCGATCTTTCAAGTATCTGGCATTGTCGAGACATCTTGTAACATCTTTTTGTAGGCCAATTTTACCTTTAGCGCTCAAACTATACCACAAGAAAATTGGAGTTAAGCCATTACGACTACCAGAAATAGTAGCATCTACAGAAGCAATGTACTCCACATTTCTTGAGAGATTATTGATGTAGCTTTTTCTTGTTATTTGGACACCACAAGGCATTGGGCATCCTAAAAACTTGTGACCAGAAATTGTGACACTTCCAATTGGCTTCTTGAAACTAATCATCTGTTCAAATTAGATAAAGATTAATTAGAATGCGTCACTCTATGAATTACTCAAAAGTTTGTCAAAAGTAAGAAACGAAACTCACATTGTTTATAAAGGGGAACATAAGCCCACATAGTGCTGCATCACAGTGGATGTAAAACATATCCTGTGAATAGCCACAATCTTTGAGGGTTTGAAGAATAACATCAAGGTCATCAACAGCTCCTTTGAAGGTAGTTCCTACAATTAAAAGGACCATAAATTATAGAAATATTGTACGAGGACTAACTACATAAAAGAAAAAAAGAAAAAAGGTAAAAGGATAGAGGTTGGAGTGAATATATACCAATTGTGACATTTATAATTGCTGGTTTGCCCTTATTTTGGAGCAACTTTGCTCTTAAATCTGAATAATCCATCTCCCCATATACTGATGTGTTGATCGTTTCCAAATCCATTCTATACATTCTTGCAGCTTTGGGGACTGAGTAGTGAGAGTCTTTTGACGCATATAATATTCCATCAGGGAGTAGCTCTCTCCTGCATAAGTGATATTAAGAGAACTTAAGAGCACTGAAACAATAATATAATTTATTTTGTGATACTTTCTTTGTCTTAACAACTTTTTAAATTTTTTGATTTGTCAAACTTACCCATTCAAAATACCATGGAGATTGCCTTCAGTGCCACCATTAGTAACATAACCCCAATATTGGTCCTTTTCGATTTCCCATAATTGGGCAAACCAATCCAAAACAGCCATTTCGAAGTCTTTTGAATGAAAATCCACAGTGTTCTGAATGAAAGGATCACCACAATTATTTAGGTGAAATTGCAAAAGTGGTGCTAAAGTTGCATAGTGCTCATAGCATATGTTCACCGGATAACCTGAGAAAAATAAGACGAAAAGCGTTGATTTAGTCTAATCATGTCATTAATTGGGTTTGTCAAATTATGAGTGTATTTACAATTAAGACGTACATATTATAGAGATAATTAGTGTAATTTATCATAAAATATATTTACCTAAATGAAAATTGACTCGTTGGGTAAGCGTGTCTAAATAATTGACCACAATTGAGTCCAAGGAGGGACCATCACTCTGCAAGCTAGGCTCCATGACTTCAAGCTGCAAGTTCTTCCTTGGGCCTGCAGGTGGTGTCACCTTCTGTCTTTTGTAATCGCCATTCGGAAACAAACGGTGTGGCGTTAAACCTCTAGGTGTTATGGCCGATGGTTCAAATTCCTGTCAAGTATCAAAGTCTAAGGTAAGATATAATTAAGTGAATAAAAATATATTGCCTAACGCATAAACTTTTAAACGAGGAGGTCATACAATTCAACAATTTTGACTCTTGCATCTAGCAATAATTCAATGAAGTCAAAAGAGGTAATGAATAGTACATTGTTTCTTTTAGGAGTTATTAGAAGACTATGGATCACAAATAATAGCTAGCAATTGCACAATCTCTATATTTAGTAGGAGATGTATATAGTTTCAATAATGTTTGGTGAGGGAAAACCAAAATTTTGGAAAATAGCTTTTAAAACTAATCAAAAGTGAGTTGTTTTTTGTGGTAACATGAACAGCACGTACCATTTCAAAGGAGAGGCTACCCATTCTTGTGGAGCACAAATTAAGTTTTTTGTTTGCTTAGAATGGAAAACCAACTGCTGACTGAATTTTGTTCATATATCTTGGGTTTATATAGCTCTAAAAGATCAATGGTTTGTGCACCAACCATCTACTAATTTCTTTTTTATTTTCTCTTTTCCCCCTCTATTTCCTGTTAGTTTCTTCAATGTATCCTACTTGACTATTTAATAGTTCCATTAACTATATTGCAAAATAGTCTTCCCCAGTGTGGTTTTGACCCCGTGTTAGAAAGAGACTAATCAACGTTGTCAGCCAATATTAATCTATTATCAATGGGTAGGTGGAGATTGATAAGAAGCCAAATCAAATATAAACATGCAAATATTGGTGCCAAAAGACGAACGTGTAAACAATTTATTCTTTAATTTCTCAAGGACCGATTCTGGTAGAAATTAACCAGTCTAACTCGGTAGAAGTGGGTAAGAGGCTCGATAGATAAGTTAACAGTAATTATTTTAATTATCTAACTATCATCAATATAAAACAGAGAGGTACATTCAATTTTGTCATTAAGGTAAAGTTGTACGTAAATTTCCTCGTTCATTCTGTAGTTTTTTTATGAGATTTGAATTTTAGTTACGTTTGCATGTAAAATAATTACGGGGAAGGTTCATGTAACTAAACCTTGGATATATGATTTTGGATGTCATTTTAGTGTAATAAGCATAAGAACTATGTACAAGCAGTGGCAAAATTATGGTTTTAACTAAGGGTGACAAAATTTAAAGAAGTAAATATATGACGAAATTAGGGGGTTCAACATATAGTATATATACATAATAAAATTCTTTTAACGTATTTACATAGTGTAATTTTTTGGCGAAGGGCCGTTGGTTGGACTCCGCCACAGTGTACAAGAGTACATCAACATCTGCCGTCACAAATATGGTATTTTGTACACAGAAACTACTACTATGTATATTCTCAATTTCTTTAATTAATGAAATTACTGATACATCCAAATTATTATTCAAAATATACTGCCGCTCATTCATCATTCTACGTTATTAACTTATAGTATGCTTTATCACTATTTTCGTAACTTCAGAACCAGATTTATATTTTATACATAAGTCCATCACACTAAAAAGATAAAGAATATTACACACTCCGTCCCAATTTATGTAGTACCTTTCGGATTTCGAGATTCAAACAAGTATTTCTTTAACCGTAAATTTTTCATATATCTTTTAAATATTTTAAATTATCAATTGTTGTGAGTTATAGTACTTTTTACATAATTTCCAAATATGTAAATTTTATTTAAAAAAGCTTACATCCTAGTGGGCCCCCTCACATATGGTTTTCGAGAAAGATGAAATCAAAATTGCTTTGAACTTCGAAGATTTCACGCTCGAATTCACGGTCAAAATTAAAATATTTGATTCTCGAAATCCGAACGTGTCACATAAATTGGGACTGGGGGAATATGATATTATAAAGCATATAAGAAAAGAAACAAAATATGATTATATAAGGGTAATATAGACATATAAAAACTCAATCGAAATCGGAGGGGAGAAATGTCTATATTGTTAAGTTACAGATTTTAATTTCAATTAAAGTTGAAAGGGGAGAATGATTTTCACCCGTGGAAAATGTACTATTAGACTCATTATAATTCCTTTATGTACCAATATTTTTGCGGGCTAAGGTTAAGGTTGAACGTTAGGCAAACACTTTTTGACCAAAAATTTACAAGCTCTTAGAAGGGAAAATGAAAGAATTGTCTCTATTTGGTGGATTCTTTCTCTAAATTCAAAGAAGTGGAATCTACTTCACTCTATATACTATCACCAAAATATGCAGCACCTCCAAATGTCAATAGTAGGAAAAAAAACAATAAAGTTAACTAAAGATTCGAGAATTGGTCAGCGGAGAAAAACAGCTGGAGCTTTTCAAGGTGCATGAGTCAACCTTTGAATTGGTCTTTTTATAACTCTGTTCACACGAATTAATAATTTGAAAATAGTGGATAAATCCAATATATATGTTCAATAATAAAGTGTTGAATAATGAATACTACTTTTTTCCTGTCTCAACTTCTTGTCCGTAATGCACAGAGTAGAGTATACTGAGCTTTAGCATTATGCAACCGTTGCAATCTAACCTAAACTCTCATAGACATTATAAATGTATCACTTTCTTATCGACTAACTTTTCTACATACAGAGCATATCTAGAATTTGGATTGGTTATTTCTTATGAGGTGAATGTTACAGATAGTTCCAAAAAGGTGTTCAATTTATTTTGAGTGGTTCAAAATTTAGCGTTCCTATCGCGGAAAAGTGAAAAGGAATAATATTTTTTTAAGCATAGGTACAACTTTTATACGAAACTGGTATTTGAACAGTGTCTCATGCAAGTAGTATAAATGGTAAGAATCGTAGTAAACTTGTAGTGTAATGATAACAAATGTTTAAAGAAGAAAAGTACAAGCTGAAATTGATGGACAAGTCTATTCAACTAATTTAATTGTTGAACTACAAATGATTTCACAAACAAAGGACTTCATATAAATAATTGAAATATGTAAAAAAAATTGTTATAAAGTATTGGGTTTTAATATATGATTAAGATTTAAAAGTCAATTTCAATCAGTACAAACTTTGTAATATGAAAGATAACCAACAAAAGTATCCAAACAAGAATGGAGAGTTTGGGTAAGAATGTCATAGTTGTGCTTAGGGGTGTACAAAGCAAACCGACAAACCGCACCAAACCGGTAATCCGAACCAAACCGAGAAAAAAATCCGACTAGTGGTTTGGTTTGACTTAGTTTGGTTTTAAAAAGAAAAACCCGAACACTATTGGTTTGGTTTGGTTTTAGCTAAAAAAAGTCAAACCGAATCAAACCAACCCGACATTACATTTATAAAATTTCAAACATATTTTATACATAGAAATATTTATTTATAATGTAATTTATAAATGTTTCTTTAATTTTTTCATAGTTTTTTATCTTTTAACATATTATTTCAAGCTTGGAATTAGAATTTTGAATGGTTTAATAAGTTTTATAGCTCAATGATATTAGTAACTCAAATAAAACTCAACAAAAATCAAATCAATACTAATGCTAACAGAAGAAATTCATATCTAACACTGGAATGACAATAATTTTGATATCTATTCTTTAGTTTTATATTAGTTTAGAAAGTGAAAATACATAATTTTATTTTATTTTTTTCTTTAATATCTAGTCATGTAATTAATACTTATTAGCCGTACTTATTTTAGCATGACTTAGTACTTTAAGATTATGATCATTTTCTACATGCCTTATAAATTTGTTGTATTTATTGTAGCATGACTTATAATTAGTACTTTTAGATTATGACAATTTTATTTTATGCAATTTTATTAATTTTTTTCGTTGAATATTTTAGTACAATGTCATCTCTCATCACGTTTTGTGTTATTTTCTTAATAAATATCTTAATTAGATAGTCGTATCTTACTAGGACTAAAGAAATATTTGAATACAAGTTATATGTTTTGTATGAAGACTTTACCGGAAAAAACCCGAAAACCCGAAAGACCCGAAAACCGAAAACCGAGGTTGAAAAACCCGATTTTTGTTGGTTTGGTTTGGTGTATAGATTTAAAAACCCGATGCAATTGGTTTGGTTTGGTCTTTAAAAAATCCGAACCAACCCGGTCCATGTACACCCCTAGTTGTGCTCATAGAAACCAAAAAAGTATGTGAAGTGACAAGAAACTTGCAAGCTTTGTTCTTGTGTGAAAGAAGAATGATAAAAGAAGGTCTTATTTTAACCACGACAGCCAATGCAGTTACTCATTTATTTATCATATTTTTTCCAAGAATAACAAATAAATTAAGAGGCTTGTTTCAAAAGAGACTTTAGTACTCCTACTTGAACTTTCATATGTTATTGAACATACCTTCCACTAGCACGTAAAATTCCAATTAATTTTTTTTTTAATAAGTAAATAATTGATACTAATTTTATTTGCAGGTTGTAAAATAATGCCCAAATTGACACAGTGAAATGTCATAGTTTGTCGTTAACATATATGGCCTGGCACGCTCAGGGAAGAAGTGGAATCAATCTGAGCGTGGATGAACTTATGTAATCGGACTTATAAATCAATAATATGCAAAACCATCACCATTAGAAGATACAGTAGAGGAAAGTTACAGATTTACCAAGGTAAGTTTATTTTCCTTTGTCACTTCGTATATTCACTGTATCAGAAGTTCGTTTTTTAAGATATATTATCATTCATGAAGTGTACAATATTTGTTATGAGGAGTTCCAACCTGACATCATACTGTTTGGTATAATTAACCTAATTTTCAATAATAAAGTACCGGTCCCACCAAAGGCAAAATCAAATTGACCTTTTGATAATCAAACTTTTACGCTTAAAACTTGTCCCACATGACATCTATTTTCTTACATAAAATTATAAAGATTCAGTCCACTAGAGCTCTACTTTAGTCAAAATTTAAAATCCAAGTTCTATTAATGAAGACATCTTTCAGTATTATCGCACGAGTCACTTTGTCAATAGAATTTCGTTTCTCTCCTTGCAATTTGCAAAGTTCAATTTTTAACTACCTCCATTCCGAAGTCCTTTTCGACCATATAAAGTATGGAAAAGGGCCATGTTTCTCTTTTAAATTATCCTCCGTTATAATATCCTAACAAAAAAGCCCTCTACATAACCTAAATTCCAAAACCACCCCTCTCCATTAACAATCATCCGACGTGAAAAAGAAGTTCTATGACAATTTTACCACGTAAATTATTGTCCCTTAGGCCTCATTTGTAGCGCATTGGAGTGCAATACAATTCGCCTGCATTCTTGCTTAAATTAAGTGCGTTGTTTGCACGTTAAGATCTTGCTTAGACTTATTGGGTACGAAAAATTTTTAATCATTAAGATCTTGAACTACGTAATATCGTTAAGTATTTTTGTATAGAACTTTTTTATCACCAGCTCCAACCCCAACCCTCCATGTCAACCCCACCCCCACGCACTCTCCACTCCAACCCCCCACTCCCTACCACCCCCACCCCCCACCAACCTCAATCCCACCCCACACCACCCACCCCCACTCCCTACCACCAACCCCTACCCCACACCCCGCCACCCCCGCCTCACTATCCCCGCCTCCCACCACCAACCCCACCCCGCTCCCCCACCAACCCCGCCCCCACTACTTCCCACCCCCTCCCCAACCACCCACCACCCACTCTCACCCCTCCACACCCTACTTCTACCAATTACTAGTGAACAAAAATGTTTCATTTTTTTAATCAAATAATATTTTATTTTATTAAATTTGTATTTATTTTCTACTATTTAGTTACTTTTTAATTTGAATTGTATATTTATTATGTTTAAATAAATACATTATGCACATTTAGATATTGAAAAACAAACAGTCTTAATCATTCAGTGTTCAGACCTAGAGACAACATCTTAATCATTCAGATGTGCATTCAGATTCAGACATCTTAATCTTAATGAAAACAAATGAGGCCTTAGTCAATTATCTTTTCCCGTAATTTGGGTCATATATATATATATATATATATTATATTCGTATTGGAGCAATTTTATCCCCCAACATTTAAATTTAAGAAAAAAAAAAGTTGCTGAGAGATTACATATAGAAACTTGATGACAAATGTGACATATATTCCTACCCAGTTCCCATTTTTGGAAATGGAGGGATTACCCAAAAGGAAATTAACAAAAAAGGTGACAAATTTACACATAGAAGAGAGAAATTAGGTCGAGAGACCTACCAGTGGCGGAGCCAGGATTTATATTAAGGGGTGTAAAAAAAAAAAGATATGTCACAACCCAAGTTCGAACACGGGACCTTAGTGAATTTTTACAACCCCTTAACCACTGAGCTAAACCTTCAACTTGTGTCAAGGGGTGTCAACACTGGTATATATACCTATAAACCAAAACTTTACCTATCTATACAATGTAATTTTTCGACGAAGGGGTATATAAATGAAACTTTATAAGTTCAACTTTGCAACTTCACAAAAAGTCAAAGCAAAAAAAAAGAAGGTTTGTCTTTAAATTGCGTTCATATCTACTTTGAGATATCAATGATGATAAAAAAGAATCTAGTTTGGCGCCTGACCCTTTGCTATGATCAGCCTTTTGCGTTCTAGAAATGAATTGGGATTTTTTTTTTTCTCATTCTAGTTAATTACTTTATGTAAATCAAAAGCTAGTGTTCGAAAGACATAATTAAGAAAATAAAAAGTATGTTCTTTCTAATAAATTTTTAAACTTTTAGATAAGCATGACAAACCCAGGCCTAACCTGTTATTTGTACGTCCCAAAATATTTTAGGTCCCCATGTTATGTTGTGAACACTCTAGTCAGGTAGTTGGCTAAAACATCCGGGGCAGATTAAATATCTCATCTCTAAGGCCGTCTAAACAAGATTAGGGGTCTGAAGCCAAACTTTAAATAGAGGTCCTAATTTTTTATTTTTTTTTATTTTTTAATTAGGAGTCATCAAAATTCAAAAGTATTGCCCGTGAGGCAAAACTTCCCCATAAAACAAACAGAGTAAAAATTGAAGCGACTCATTTTCAAAACCATTCTTATAAATCAACCTGTATTAGCAACGACACGCTTAGATTTTAGAGAGCAAATTCTAAACCGATCATTCCCGAAATATACCAAAATATCTAATGAAATTATGGAAGTGGTCACTAATGCAAAACACTACTGATTGTAAAGTGCATTTCACACAATGCAAGTGCACTAAGGTACAAATACAATATTGAATGTATGTAAGACAATCAATATCCCTAACAGATTAAAGTGAATAAAGTAAACGTATGCAATTGATTGGTCACTGTGCACATCATAACTACGACCTTGGATTTTTCAATTGATTTCTTATCTAAGTGAAGAAATTCACCAAAACCTCCAATTTTTGCGTAATTGGTGAGTGTGTGTTATTTTCTTTTTAACTTAAATCATTCACCCAAGCTTTCACCTCCGGTGGTGGTGGTGATGGGTGGTTTGAAGTAAACCCCGCCTTGTTATATACATAAAATAAATAATTACAAACAAACAAAGGGAAACATAAAATGAACACCTTCAAATAGAACAAAAAGCAAAAGAACCGGGTACATGAACAGAACCTACCGCTAACCAAGGTTCTCTCCTTGAACAAGTCTTAAGCTCCTGTTTTCCTTGAAATTCTTGCAAAAAACCAATCAGCCCATAAAAGAGTATACACAGAAAAAGAGGAGTTTCTATGTTAAACTTTACACAATATCTATAGTTAGCTCGATTGATATACAGACGGGGTTTAGGATGGAAGAAAGTTTTGGAGGCGTTACGCCGTAACGCTGAACTTGTGACATGTCCAATTAGTAGTGTCCGAGAGCTTTCCTTGGTAAAGTCACAGACATGGTAAATCACCCTGTCATGAACAGTGTGACTCCATAACGTGTTATATATAGAAGCTCTAAAGATAAGGAGAGGTCTATGTACGTAGTCTTAGTCTACATAAAGTCTAAAGGTACTCCTTACTATGTATATAGGTTCATGCGTGAAATTCGTTTCTGGTGTTCGATCGGACTTGGGACCAACTTATTCTTTGAAGAATACTTAAACATCTCTTGTCTATAAACGAGTAATTTTGACTTAACTATCAGCCAGTTCTGATTATCAATCAGTTCATACTAATTCTATTTAACATAATTTGTAGATTCATCTAACTAATCTAATTATTTTATCAACTGATGATTGGATATTCAGAATTTTCAAATACTTCTCTACTAAAGTATGCTTTTTTAAAATTTGACGTCGTTTGTACTGTATTTACAGATGTACGTATTAGATTATGGAGGTTCACTTTCCGTTATGAGCTAAAGTAATCAGCATAAAAAGTTCGAAAGTAAACAGTATACTTAACCTATGTCTACGTGCGTGCACCTACTTGTAGTCTAGTTATTGTTAACCCAAATTAAAATTCATGGACAGGACGATTTACTAATTTGATAATTGCGCACGAGCGCCTCAAATTGACCTCTTTTGATTATCTTTTTACAGCTCAAAATATCTTTAAGAATTGTGATCAAGCATACCATGACATTTCTGTGTCATTGGTGAATTTTCACATATAGAAAGATACTCTATTATTTTTTATGAAACAAATTAAAAAGAAAAACATGGCATGTAAAGTGGATTGGATGTAATACACACTGAGCATTCTGCTTTTATAGAAAGTACATATGAAGAATTTGATAAATTGCATGATCAAGAAAACAATAAGGTAATTAAAATAAATAAATCAATTAACAGCTTGCGTCATCATTTTTCTCCTTATCAGCATACTTTTGAAGAGCTTCACCATGTAACTTCCCATACCTAAACTCATCAAATATTTCAACTCCCATATTTATGTAAAAATCATAAGACTTCTTATTCCAAACTGCAACTATTCCATCTACGGAAACGAAGCCATTGTTCGCAGCAATGGTTGAAACAGTTCCGAACAACAATTTCCCCATTCCCAACTTTCTGTAACTTTCCCTAAAGTAAAGGCTCTCAAAATAGAATCCAGGTTTGTCATTGAAGCAGGAGTAATTCGCGTAAAAGAAAGCATATCCTGCAATAAAAGCATCACTCTTATGGTTCCCATCATCATATTTGGACCTGAATTCCTCCGCCTGTCCTTCAACAACGGGGAATTTAAGGTCGAACTTTGTAAGGACGGGCTTGAACCCTTCGTCCGTGGTATGCCTGGATTCGGTAAAAGGGGTTGGGGATACTTCGAGTAGAAGCACGGATGGGCCGTAGAAAAGAGGAAGAGGGTTTTCTTTAAAGAGCAAGTCCGCTAAGGAGGATTCGGTTGCTTTGTACAAATGAGTGAAGTTGTGGTATACATGGATTTCGTAAAATAGTTGGTATATATGGGACAGATCAGCCTTCGTAGCAAGACGGACTCTTGTGTATATTTTTTCGGTGATCGTAACGTTGTTTTCCGGTGAGGAATTGGTGGTTATTGTTTCAGATATAACTGAAGCCATTGGTACTGTTAATCAGTTTGAGATTTGAGATACCGAATGCTTAAAGATGAAAAAGGAGCTAGAGCTTGACAAATCTTAGAAAGGACTAGGAAGATTAATGTTTTGTAATGGGATAGTGTTCGAAAAGCTTATAGGAGATAATGGTTATTTATAGTGGAGATGTGGTCCTTTTTATAGTTAGTTGGGTTGGTCAAGGAAACTCAAGTGTGCGTTCTTAGCTATCATTAGAGGCTTCTGTATCTTTAAATAAAAATAATACTGTCATTTGAGATATTGAATAAGAAAATAAATATAAAAATGACTTCTTCTTCTTCCTTTTTTTTTTTTTTTTTTTTTTTTTTTTAAATGGACCACAAAAAAGGGAAAGAAGACGCGTAATTGTAACAGAAGTTGGTGAAAGGGAGCCCCAACTTTTGAATCCATTACACTACAAACTGTTTTCTCGTATTCTAGTTTTTCTATGGAAATATAATATTTCCAAGCAAAATAAAGAAAAGTTTTGAACTCACAAGCTGAGACGGAAGCGGCTCCTCTCCAATACCTTCCCCTTCATTTTCTGGCTCTCCCTTTGTCACACCCCAATCTTGATGAGGCATGATTGACACCCGACACCTAATTAGGGCGGAGCGAACCAAACTATAACTCTCATCATCGATGTCCTGAAAGACGAGCAAGGCCACACTACTATAAAAGTTCTGCTGATTATTTATGAAAATTCGCAGGTAACCTAATTTCCTGCGAATTTTCCTAAAAAATAAATCCAAAGAAAAAACCTTCGTAAGTAATTATTACCTGCGGATTTTCACATTCCCAAATAAATTACATGGGGATTTTAAAATCGCATATAAAATAATACCTATGGATTTTTTTGCCAAAAATACAAAAGTTTGCAAGAAATTTTTGGTAAAAATTCATGAAAAAAGGGATTAATTATTTCGTGTTTTTAATTCAATAATTTTATATGCTAAATATAATTTTTAATTTTTTTGAAATTACCCTGGTTACAACATTAGCTACCCCCCTGTCTCCCACCGTTAAACCTATTCTCTTCTCAACTTACTCTATTTCCATTTATATTTTAATTCTTTTTTATCTTTTAATTCTTTTTTAATTTTTAATGAAGACACACACACATACGGTCAGCTCAGTACACACACAACAAACACAAATCCACATCAAGTTGTCCGGAAACCACTGACCATGCTAATGGGCCACCACCTTTTCATTTATATTTTAACTAGTATACGTACCCGCGCAATGCTCTGAGAATATTAATTATTTTTACACTCCAATACACTCAAATGTTTTATACATATACTTAGAGCCTATTTGGATTGACTTATTTTAAGTGCTTTTAAGTTAAATAATTTTTAAGCACTTTTATAGTGTTTGTGCAAAATTAAAAAAATGCTTTTGAACACTTATTTTAAGCTAAAATAACAAAAATAAATCAAAAATCACAAGTTAGAATTCCTACCCATCCAAACAGGCTTAAGTCTTATTCTATCCTATATGTAAATGTTTATTGTTATTGCAATATATTTATTATTTGATATATTTCATTGCGAAATCACTTTTTACTAACTTGACTTATATTGTTGTTCATTATTAGATATATATGATTTCTCTTATTCTTACACTTTATTTATTTGTATATTGTCATTCTATTTCTTGGAATTCTATTACTATTTAAATTTTTTAATAATAATAATTTTGAGTGTTTTTTATTTGTGTTATATTTTAAATTAAATCCAAGTATAATTACATTAAATAATATTCTATTTATAATTTTTTTTTTAATATGACATCTTAATGAGTATTTTACCATTTGATATATGCAAAGTTCTTTTATTATTTTATTATAAACTATATTGATTTGTAATAATTGTTAGTTTCGTATTACGTTGAATGAGCAATTACCAAAATTTCATATTTGAGAAATTTAATTATATTTTCTTGCTTGAAATTCTTTCATTCTTTACTTATTTTTAAATAAATATATTTTAAATATTAATATGTTGCCATTTGACTTTATCTATTATAATTTCAGTTACGTGATTTTATTTAGTTAAGAGTATGAGTTTTATCAATTTTCAAAGTAAGTATAAATTGCCTGTTTGGCCAAGCTTATTTTTCTCCAAAATTGCTTGTTTTTAAAAAGTGAGGTGTTTGGCCAAACTTTTAGGAGAAAATAAGTGTTTTTAGAGAGTAGCAGAAGCAGTTTTGGAGAAGCTAAAATGTAGCTTTTCCTAGAAGCACTTTTTTTGAAAAGTACTTTTAGAAAAATGCAATTAGAAACACCTTTTTAAAGTTTGATCAAGCACTAATTGCTGCTCAAAAGTGTTTTTTTCTAAATTAATTGGTCAAACACAAACTATTTCTCATCAAAAGTATTTTTTTGAAAAGCACATTTGAAAAAACTACATTTTAAAATAAGCGAATTTTAGAAGCTTGGCCAAACAGGCTATAAGTATATTACATACTTGTGCTTGTCCTATATTTGTGTTTTAATTTACAAATGAACAAAATTTTAGAAAATATCTTTTTATATAAGATATACATCAGAAATATAAAACATCAAAAGTTACCACTACGTATGTTCTGAATGCTAAAGTACCCGGTTCCTTGCTTCGCTTTACATTTTCTATAGACACATAAGCCTGTCAATTGGGTCGGGTCGGCCCGGGACCGGCCCACCTAACCCGGCCCATAACTGACCCGGCCCCCAACCCGATAAGAGGGTGGTGGGCTGGGCTAGTGGAAAAAAATTAGGGCCGGGCTTTACATGCCATTCAGCATTAGTTAACCCACCAATAGCTGTTTTGACCCACCGCGGCCCCCTCCCAATTCAATTAATTTTTTTTTTTAAAAAAAAAAAAATTTATTTAAGTGGTATATTTATGTATATCTTGTATATGTTAATGATATATTTGTGTATATCTCGAATATGTTGTTGGAATGAAGACTCCCAACGGCTATTTAAGTGCTAAAAATTATTAAAAAATTGAGAATGTAATACAAGACTACATAAGTAATTTAAAATAAAACTTCAAACTTAAATTGATAACATTGCAAATTCAAAACATACAAACTTGAAGGGTTAACTTATTACAAATGAAAAGTTCAAAATGCTAGCATCGATGGAGAAATTTAAAGAAGAGATAAACTTCAAAGTTCAATTTTGTGCCTTTTGTCCAAGTGTCTACGTAACGGAGCGGTACCCCCAAAAACCGGTTCAGACTTATGGAGATATATTTGACCACAATGTTGACATTTAACATGTTCCTCGTCTACTCGCTCAAAATGCAACCACACCGGACTTGAAATTGATCTTCGGACTAGAGGAGGATGTGGAGGATTATCATTATCCATTAAATTTAAATTTTGAAATTTGAACTTGGAAGTTGGAAGAAAGAGAGTGTTACACCCCGTATCTTCGAAGAAGCACTTATCAAATTTGAAACATAAGTACGTTGAGTTATGGTTAAGTAAAACTACTTTGGAATATAAGGAGCAAGCATTATTAAGTATATTTAATGAGTGAAGGACGTATATAAGGTATACCGGAAGGTTTTGTAAGGAAATGGGTGGAAGAAATGGAGTAGTACGACATTGGAGAAAGGATGGGTAATGTTTTGTGTGAAAATTTTGGTCCAACTTGGGGGACGAATATCTCTTAGCATATGAAGTGTTTTAAGGTGAAACGAAAGCCTAAAATGAACTTCAAACGAGTCTAGTTTCCAACGTAACAAACCGCTCATCGATTGGACTTCGGAGTAGAGAATTATAGACGTTACAAGTTCAAATTACCCACAATTTAGCGAAACGCGTGCTACAATTTAACCATCAAACAAAAAGCCAACTTGCTAAAGTTAATATACATGAACCCGACCCAAATTTGACCCCCATATAAAGGGTAATAACCCCCTTTTTCCATCAGATTTTGCTAGAAAATTCCAGAAATTGAAGAGAGAGAGTGAGGAAAACAAAAAGTGAGCAATTTTCAAGTACAAACCAGTAGTAGTTTAGGTATATAGTTTAATCGTCATGGTTGTGATTCTAGTGTTGTTTTGCGGTGGATTTTAGCGTGGATATTGAGGATATTGCGGTTTTAACAAGAAAGAAGGTATGAAAGAATTTTGGTATTATTTAAGACTTAGTTACGGAGATAAAGTCATTAAATAGTTGTGTAGTAAGTTGGTTAGTTATGGAAGTTGAAAAAACGATATAGTGTGGGCTATTTTACGGTACATATTGGTGTTGGAAATGATGTTATTGATGTTGGTATTGTTGTTGTTTCTATTCAAACAATTGGTTGAAACACAAAATATATGAATTGAGATTCCGGGCTAGGCATATAAACTAATTGGGGAAAATGGCTCAAATTTGCCCGATTTTCGATGTTGGCCGTAGAGATATAAAATAGTTTGACCGGAGAGCTTAGCACAAATATACTACGATGAGTCTAACGATTGTGTGAGTCCTCTTAAATGTAGATTGCGATCACTACGAATAAGTTATAAATAATTGGAATAACCAAAATTACATTTTTATTTAATATTTAAGAAGCAGGTATGTTAAGGCTCGCCCCTTTCTTTCAAAGGCATGATTCTTATGGTATGATTTCATAAATGTTTCCGTAACCTTCTTTGTTTTCAAAATTACCAAATTAAACTAAAGGTCCCCGTAACGACCCATTTGGTCGTTTAGCACTTTTAGGCATAATATTCCTAAAACACCCTTTTCGTGGTCAAATCTTGTCGTCTATAGTCCGCGATAACGGGTGATTCGGTTATTTAATTGACGAGTTTTAGTCCTCATTTGACATGCGAGGACGAATGTTCTAAAGGAGGGGAGAATGTCACACTCCATAATAATCCTTGCTACTTGTATTAAAACAAGAAAGAATGAGTTAAGAAGGTTCAAGGAAAGTTAATCGAGTTAGTAAGAATATCGTTATAAATATGGTTGTCTTAAGTATCTCGAGGTGACCTGGTAACCTAAAGGATTTGAAATCGCGTTATGAGTATGTATATGAGGTAATGTGAGTGACCTTTTAAAGTATTTGAGATTATTAGTAATGATATAGAAGATGGACAAAAGATAGGAATATACTTTTTCGATTGGAGTTTCGTCGAAGCTTTGTGAGTTCTACTTATGGTTATTGTGATTCTACGGACCCTTCGAGACATGTATATGAATTGTTATGGATGTAAATGACTGTGTATATGTATGTATAAGAGGTTACATGAGGTTGGAAGAGGATTAGAAGTTAAACGAAATGAATCGGAACAATTTCAGTAAAATCTCGGACCCGATTTTAGCCTATATTGTAGGAGGCATATCTCCTAGTATATGAGGAGTTTTAAGGTGTTTCAAAAGCCTAAAATTAAGTTCATCGAGTCTAGTTTGCAACGCAACAAACAGCTCGTCAAAATGATATCGGGGTAAGGAGATATGGATGATTCAAGTCGGGCTGAGTATTAAGACTATCTCAAGATACAAAGTAGAGACTTTAACTTCCGATTTCGTTTGAAGTCACAATTTATCTACAAATTTTGTTTGGTATAGAAGCATTAATGGAAATTAGGAACTACTTAATTGTGGTGTTAAGTTAAAATTAGTGGCAACAATGAGCCAATATGAGCATTAACATGCCATGTCCAAAAGATGACTCAAAGTCATCTTAAATAAGACTATTATGGGAGACATACAAATATACATTTAAACATTAATTCATCCACTACACTTACATCATATTGTGGACAACCAAATTGAAAGAAAATAAGAGGTGAGGTTCAGCCAAGGTGGCTGAAAATTGGGCAAAAAGTTGAGGCATGCATTTGAATATTGAGGCATCTATCACTTTATGAAAGTATACATTATTTTATGAAGACACACATGTTAGGAAGAATATTTGCACACTTAAATATTGACATTCATCTTGGCATGATTACAATGGACAAAGGGTGGTGTATGAATCATTCACTACACATAAATTGTCTTGTAAACAATTGAAAAGAAAGAAGAAGAAAGGAGAAACAAGAAGGTGAGGTATGGCCGAAAGTTGTAGAAAAAAAATTAGAAATTTTGTGTAAAGTTAATTGAATGAATCAATGTCATAAGTGGAGCATGTGACCAACTTGTAGACATCATAATTTAACCAAATAATGACCAAGAAATCAGCCATCACAATTCATTTCAACTACACAACACAAAGAAAGAAAACCTAAGCCTAGAGAGAGAGAGCATTCGGCCAAGGGGCTGATTTTTGAGCCCTTTGAGTCTTGATCCAAAAATTATTTTCCAAGGTGTTTCAACCCTTTAGAAGGTCCCTAAAACGTGAAGATAGTCTTTGGAGCAACAAGAACCATTTCCATCTCAAGTCACCAACTCTAGCCAAGTAGAGAAGTCAAGTTGTCAAGGTAAGATCTAACTTTCTTTTCATGTATTAAGGGTGATGTAGATGTGTGAATATAAGTTGTATGCATGAAATAAGGTGTGTTGATGTTGGAACATGATGGTAGTTATGGGGTTATATGTGTTGATGTTGAAGTATGGTTGTAACTTGACGAACATGAATCGCATGCATAAAATCATGAAAGTTGGTGTTGGAATGTTAGTTGGCCGTAGGGACTGTTTTGGTGGAATTAATGGACTGATTTTCTTTAATAAATATGGTTGTTACTATCATAGATCTCATGGTAAAAAGAATGAAAAGAATTGGAAGGTTAAAGGTGAAGTTATGTTAGTATGAAAATGGTTGAATCTATGATTTTATGTGAGAGATGTTGAAGCATGGTGTAGCCGTGTGTGGACTGTTTTGTGAAGAAGTTAGTGAACTGTTTTTACTTGATATTTTGATTGTTATTATCATGAATTTTATGATGGAAATGAAGGTGTTTAATGGTTGGAGTTGAAACTAAAGTCATTTGTGAGTTGTTATAAGGATTATAAAATGACGATATAGCGTAGTTGCGTATGAATTGATGTTGTACTTGTCGTGTGGATAGCTGGTCATAACTTACTGAAATTATATGAAAAGAAGACATGAAATGATGTATAAAAATCGCATGTGGTTGGCTTAGTATGTTCGTAAACGTTTGCAAGAATTCCGAACATCGTTATGTTGTCGGTTAGAGACTGTTTTGGACATGTTGTGGTAGTGGACTGTTTTGGACTTGTGTTTTCATTAAGTTGGAAAGAATAATTATAAGTTAAGAGTATACATCATATTGTATGTTGGATGGGCTGTTATAAGTTGTTACATGCAAACGTTAAGGCTACAAACTAATAAAAGTAACTTGAGAATGTCGAAGCCGTATGTGAATCGTTATTGCATGTTATGAATGTGGGCTGTTTAGAATATTGTGTGGGCTGTCCGGATTGGTATTGAACACATAATTATTGATGTTGTATTGGTAGTATGTGGTTGGTTTAGATACAAGAGAAAACATCGCCTAAACATCTAGAAAGGAGTTACTAACGTTAGAATACGTTTGAATCTCCCCGTAGCTTAACCATAGTTGTTGGCGTCTTAATATAGGTTGAAGTATTATTGGGTAGCGTACACATATTGTGTGACGAATAAGCACTAAAGACCTTGTCCGATCGGAAGCACTTCGAAGGAAAAAGCTTTGGCGTGAAAGTTCGTGACACCGTTCGGCATTGAGGTAGGTTACGGTTTACTTTATGTCTAGACTCCGGTTAGCGAAACGTATGTAAATAGTAGTGATTGACGGGGAAAGCATGATAGGCCTTCGGGCATGGTGTGGAGGTAAATTCCATCTAGGTTGGTATTACCGGTTGTTATGTGGGCTTGTCGCCATTATTGTGATATCGTTTTGTCGGGCTCGTGTGGGCGTCCCATTATTACGATATTGTTATGTGAGCTGTCATTGTATTGTGATTTCATGTATTTGATATAATTCTCTCTCTCTTGTTCTCCCACCGGTCATATGGAAGAGGAAGGTTATTACCGAGAATTGAATATTGAATTGCAATTCCTAGTATGAATCTATGGAACCTATGATTGCGGTGATTATTGAGGTTGATTCCATGCGAGGCATGCATCCCATATTCTATGTGCTATGTGATGTAATTATCACCTAGTTGTATCTTTATCACATACTAGCTCCCTCACCTTATGAAAGGGAAGGGTAATATTGATGATTGAGCCGTGGGCAATAATATGACTTGTACTTGTTTATTGCATATTGGTGATATAATTGAGACGATATCATGCATGACATGCTTTCATATTACTCTTATGTTGTTATAATGGTGAGGAGAGTGATTGAGAGACTCCGAGGTTTTTTGAGAGTGAGAGGTTTCTCGAGAGATTGAGAGTGAGAGAGAGACTCCGAGGTTTCTCCGCCGGAGATTGAGAGTGACAGAGAGACTCCGAGGTTTCTGAGATTGTGAGTGTTTGTTGCCCGAGGTTTCTTGCCGGGAACGATGGAGTGTCCGATGCCCGAGGTCTTTGCCGGGATCGTGAGAGTGTGCTCGTGATCCGAGGTTATATTCCGGAGCGAGTGGTACATGGACTTCGCGGGTCCCCCATGGGTCATGACTATGAGGCATTGCCATAGCATGTGTGTACAGGAGTGGAGTGTGAGAGGTGACTACTGCATTGCATAACATTTACATAGCACGACATTGCATTGCATTGCATAGCACTCCATTTGAATGGTCATTCATGTCATTGCATGGCACATTCTCTGATTGATTCTTGATTTGTGAATTACTGAGTTGTTGTTTGTGAGTATTTATTTTAAAGGTTGGATGGAATCGAGGTTTATAGAATTCTCCCTAGGCTTATAATCCGAGATATTGAGATCCCCGTGACTATCGTTAATGCAAGACTTTCTCATGTGCTAGATGTGTGACCGTGTTTGATTACTTATCCGCTTACTTGTTAGTTGCTTCTTGTTTATATGCGTGAACTAACCATTGTCGGCCTATGATACCTACGAGCCTAGTGTTGTGCTCATACTACTCTTGCTACACTCCTTCCGGAGTGTAGAGTTATTTTCGTGTGATGTTCGGAGTCTCACGACCGTTTCGAGGCATTCGTCAAAGACGTTTGGGTGAGCTATTGCAACCCGCAGTCTCTCCTTAGATTTCGTTGTTCTCTATCCTTAAACGAAGTCGTATCCGGTTGAGTCTCGTTATCTATTCAAATTGTAAACTTCTTAGAAGCTCTTGTATGAGTCTAGACCGATTTTGGGAATTTCTTATAATAAAAGTATTTATTCCGCATGTTGTATCAAATTAAGGTAGTTATCTGAAGGGTTCGCCCACCGGGGAGGGTTAGTGTGGGTGCCCGCATGATCCATGATTTGGGTCGTGACAAGTTGGTATCAGAGCTTAGGTTACCCGGTCTATAAGTACAAGAGCAATGTCTAGTAGAGTCCTACTTATGGGTGTGTTGCGCGCCACACTTATAATTGGGAGGCTATGGGACATCTAGGAAACTTCGATTCTTTCATTATTTCGTGCTACTTCATTCAAATTGGTATCTAGTTGATCCCAATTGGTATCCGAACTTCTCTCGTTTTACCTTCTCCCGGATGATGGGAACTCATCCTTAAATTCTTGCGCGAACGGTTGTTTCCGACATGTGGTACGATACGAGTTGTGTTGTCCTAATTTAGATGCGTGACTAAGTTCGGTTTCTAGATATGACCTAAGGTTTCAGGTTGTGTGGAGTCGTGGTTAGGCTCGTTATTGTGGGTTGGTTGAAGAGATGGGAGAGGCGATTCATAGGGTCATAGGATCTCCATAATTATAGTATTGGGTTTTCTCGGAAGGCGCAAGAGTGCATTTATGGCTTAATAAGAGCGATTTGTTCGATGATATGATCGGTTTTGGGAAGCGTATAGCAAAGTAAGAGTTCTTAT